>NC_142033.1:89522105-89674798 GCF_982192425.1 Myodes glareolus
AGCCTCCAGGTCCCCATCTTGTCTGTCATAAGGAATAGCCAAGCGGAGGTTGTCTTCCATGGTCTGTCATGGCAACCTAGGGAGTTTGGGGTTTTCAATAGTAAGATGACAGAACCAGCTCCAAGATGATGAAAGTAACTAGAAAATGCCCCCAGACAACCTAAGGAAGAGAAAAGTCTTAGAGAGAAAGGTGACCGTCAGTTCTTCCTCTATTTACTCCCAGGTAGAGGTAGCACCGTGGCTCCAGGCTCAGAGCTTACCTTACTTCAGGACGTGCAAACAGGCCTTTGCCTTCTCCTCTTTATTCTCCTCTTTATGCTAGAGGGCAAAAACGAGTTTTTGAAGTTTTGTTATTTTCATTTGTTGAGACAGGTTCTTACTAGTATCCCAAGCCCGAATTCCTGCTCCTCCAGCCTGCTCCTCCTCCTTGGTGCTGGGGTTACAAACCTGCATCATCATGCCTGACTGACGCTTTGTATATAATATTAACATAACCCTGCTTACACTGCAGGGGAGAAAAGATTTCTCCTTCTCATGAGGTTCATGCTCAAGGTTCCTACAACAAAAAGTCAGATCACTAAGAGCAAAACTATGTATTTAATATGTCTGGGTGGCACAGAAGCTTCCAGAAATGAATCCAAAGGGCTGGGGATATAACTCAGTAGTAGAGCATTTGACAAACAAGATCGAAGCCTGGGTTCAAGCCCAACATAATGACTCAAGGAGTCAGGAAGACAGCTGTGAAGTTGTCTGGAGGGCAAGGGCCTGATCCCTGTGATGAATGGCAGGAACGGCAAGGGCTGCTTGCTGTTTCTCATGTCTCTAGTCTTCCCAGAAGAGGACAGTCCTGCTTTCTGTGTGTAGGAAAGGCACCTCTGCAGAGGAGTTCTTCAGCAAGCAGCCAGAAGATTCCGTGGCCTGCAGTCAGAGAGAAGAGGAAGGGGTGAGGGGAAAGGGTCTCCAGCTTACGCTGTTTCCTTAGATGCTAAGGTGACGTGTTTGGAACAGCATGTCCTGAACCTTCTCAGTGAGAACAGCACGTCCTGAACCTTCTCAGTGAGAACTCGGCGAAGAGAAAAAGCAACTTCTAACACTTTCTGTGGAAGAAGAGCACAGTAGCAAAGTGCGGCCGGAGAAATGGGTCCACAGCTCCACAACCACAGCAAATGTGGATGCAGTGTCCTGTTTAAGGGATCGAGGACGTGAGAAGATGTGATACTGCTGTGTCCTAAAACCCAGTTAGGACATCCTGGATCCATGCTTCTGTGTTGAATTATTTTAAGGTTTATTGGTTGCGTGTGTGTGTGTGTGTGTGTGTGTGTGTGTGTGTGTGTGTTTGAGAGAGAGAGAGAGAGAGAGAGAGAGAGAGAGAGAGAGAGAGAGAGAATTTTGCCTGCACGCGTGTATGTACAACACACGTGTGCCCGGTGCCCACAGAGGTCAGAAGAGGGCATTGGATGCCCCTGGAACTAGAGTTACAGACAGTTGGGAGCTGCCATATGGGTACTGGGAACCAAACCCAGGTCCTGAGCAGAAGCAGAAAGTGCTCTTAATCACTGAGCCATCTCCCCAACGCCTGTGTTTGCTTTTGCAAAGTGATCTTGGGCCGCCCAGAAACCATAATTGCCAGAGGGAAAGGTCTAAATCATTTGCATGGACAGAGTCCAAGCCCTGCTTGCTCCTCGAGCTGCCTTCTGCCCGCCCTTCCTTCCTTCCTTCCTTCCTTCCTTCCTTCCTTCCTTCCTTCCTTCCTTCCTTCCTTCCTCCCTCCCTCCCTCCCTCCCTCCCTCCCTCCCTCCCTTCCCTCCCTCCTTCCTTCCTTGAGGAAGTCTCTGATTTCTTGGAGGAGCCCAGCAGTTCTCAGGGACACCATCTTCTCCAGGGAAAGGGGTGGAGCACTGAACCAAGTAGGCCCTGCAGGCCTGACTCTGAGAGGGGTCATCCCTACAGTCCAGCCCCAGTTCCCACTCCCCTTCTCCAGCTCCCTCAGCTTTGAGGCAGGACCAAGGCCCTCCCCACTGTGTCTAGGCTGAGCAAGGGATCCCTCCAAAGAAAATGTGCTCCAAAAAGCCAATTCAAGCAGTAGGAATAAACCCTGGTCCCACTACCAGTGGTCCCACAGACTGCCCCAGCCATACAATTGTCATCCACATTCAGAGGGCCTAGTTTGGTCCTATACTGGTTCCCCTGCTGTCAGTCCGGAGCCAGTGAGCTCCCATGAGCTCAGGTAAGCTGTTTCAGTGGGTTTTCCCATCATGGCCTTGACCCCTTTGCTCATAATATCGCTCCTTCCTTTCTTCTACTGGACTTTGGGAGCTCAGTCCAATCTCTGCATCTGCTTCCATCAGTTGTTGGATGAAGGTTCTATGGTGGTAAGTCAGGTATTCTGTAATCTGATGACAGGGGAAGGCCAGTTTAGGCACCATCTCCACTATTGTTTAGGGTCTTAGCTGGGGTCATCCTTGTGGATTACTGGGAATTTCCCTAGTGCCAGGTTTCTTGCTAGCCCCACAATGGCTCCCTCAGTCAAGATATCTCTTTTTTTGCTCTCCTTCTCTGTCCTTTCCCCATCTCCACCATCCCATTCCCTCATGTTCCCCTCTTCCCTCCCTTTCTCCCCTTTTGCCCTCCCTTCTCCCCCCACTGTAACATGAGGGCTGGGGTCGTTGGGGTTTCTGTCCCACCCGGTCCCCCAGACGTTTAGTCCCAGAGAAAATCACACAGAGATCTCCATAAGTTATAAACTGATTGGCCCGTTAGCTTAGTCTTCTTATTAGCTCTTGTAACTTATATTAACCCATTATCCTTATCTACATTAGCTACATGACTCAGTACCTTTTTCAACTAGGCAGGTCACATCCTGCTTCTTCAGTGATCTGGGCAGGACGCGGGAAGAGCTTTTGTCTTCCTAGAATACCCCTGTTCTCATTGTCCCACCTCTACTTCCTGTCTGGTTAACCCGCCTATACTTCCTGCCTGGACAATCAGTGTTTGTTTAAAACAAGATTGATAGAATACAGACAATTCTCCCGCACCACCCTACCCCCAGGATCCCAATTTCCTTGGGAGATCTTGTCTATTTCCCAGAGGGATCCATGTATGGTTCTCTTAGGGTTCTCCTTGTTACCTAGCTTCTCTGGTTATCTTTTGCTTTGTGTCTAACATCCACTTATGTGTGAGTGCATATTGTGTTTGTCTTTCTGGGTCTGGGTTACCTCACTCAGGATGTTTTTTTTCTAATTCCATTCATTTGTATGCAAATTTCAAGATGTCTTTTTTTTTCCCACTAAGTAGTCCTCCATTGTGTAAATGTATCACATTTTCTTTATCCATTCTTCAGTTGAGGGACATCTAGGTTGTTTTCAGGTTCTGGTTATTACAAATAATGCTGCTATAAACATAGTTGAGCACATGTCCTTGTAGTATGATTGAGCATCCTTTGGGTATATGCCCAAGAGTGGTATTGCTGCATCTTGAGGTAAGTTGATTCCCAAATTTCTGAGAAACCGCTGTACTGATTTTCAAAGTGCCTGTACAAGTTTGCATTTCCACCAGCAATGGATGAGTGTTCCCCTTACTCCACATCCTCTCAGCATAAGCTATCATTGGTGTTTTTGATCTTAACAATTCTGACTGGTGTAAGATGGTATCTCAGAGTTGTTTTGATTTGTATTTCCCTGATGGTTAAGAATGCTGAGCAGTTCCTTAAGTGTCTTTTGGCCATTTGAGATTCTTCCATTGAGAATTCTCTGTTTACATCTGTACCCCATTTTTTGGTTGGCTTATTTAGTATATTGATGTCTAGTTTTTTTTTTTTTTTTAGTTCTTTATGTATTTTGAAGATCAGTTCTCTGTGTGATGTGAGGTTGGTAAGATTTTTTCCCATTCTGTAGGCTGCTGTTTTGTCTTATTGACTATGTCCTTTGCTTTATAGAAGCTTCTCAGTTTCAGGAGGTCCCATTTATTTATTATTGTTCTCACTCTCTATGCTACTATTGTTATATTTAGGAAATGATCTCCTGTGCATTCAAGGCTACTTTCCACATTCTCTTCTGTGAGGTTCAGTGTGGCTGGCTTTATGTTGAGGTCATTGGTTCATTTGGACTTGAGTTTTGTGCATGAGGATAGATACGCATCTATTTGCATTCTTCTACATGTTGACATCCAGTTAAGCCAGCACCATTTGTTAAAGATGCTTTATTTTTTTCATTGTATAATTTTAGCATTTTTGTCAAAAATTAGGTGTTCATAGGTGTGTGGATTAAAATCAGGGTCTTTGATTTGATTCCATTGGTCCACCTGTCTGTCTTGATGCCAATATCAAGCTGTTTTCATTTCTGTAATAGAGTTTGATGTCAGGAATGGTGATGCCTCTAGAAGTTCCTTTATTGTACAGGATTGTTATAGCTATCCTGGATTTTTAGTTTTTCCATATGAAGTATTGTTCTTTATACATATGTTAGTCTGTAAAGAATTGTGGTGGGATTTTGATGGGGACTGCATTGAATCTGTAGATTGCTTTCAGTATGATTGCCACTTTTATTATGTTGATTCTACCTATCCAAGAGCATGGGAGAGCTTTCCATTTCCTGATACCTTTTTCAATTTCTTTCTTCAAAGACTTAAAGTTCTTGTTGTACAGGTCTTTCACTTCTTTGGTTAGTGTCACCCCAAGGTACTTTCTGCTACTTGTGGCTATTGTGAAGGATGATGTTTCTCTGATTTCTTTCTCAGCCCCTTTATCATCTATATGTAGATCCTCTCAAGTGCGTCACAGCTCTCGGGGTAGCTGGGGAAGGACCAAGAGTTCTGAGACCTAAGCCAGATATTTGCTGAGCTCTCTCAAACACACTTTTGGATGCAGTATTTCCTTAAGAGCAAAGAGACAGGGCTCAGAGGTTAAGAGAACTGCCTGCTCTTCCAGAGGTCCTGAGTTCAGTTCTCAGTGACCACATGGTGGCTCACAACCATCTATAATGAGATCAGGCGCCCTCTTCTGGGCAGAACACTGTATACATAATAAATAATTTAAAAAATCTTTTTTTTTTTTAAAAGGGAACAGTTCATCATTCTTTAAAAAAAAAAGAACAAAGAGACAAAGAGCCTCGCTTTATCACCCTGTTGTAACAGCTCACAGGTACTCAGGAGGATACAAACATTACAGGGAGGTTACAGGGTGTGCAGTTCTTTTCCAGGAGAGGGAGGAAACCAAGGAAAGCTTCTTGGAGGAGGTGATCTTTGAGCAGGGCTCACATCTCTGGAGGTCAAAGGTGAATACTTTCACGAGTGTCAACAGCTAGAAGGTTCCCAGGAGGAAACTGGACCGTGTCTAGCACAGCTCTTAGGGAATCATCTTAGTGACGTTTCCATTTCTGGGAAGACACAACTTAGAATTCTTCAGAAAAGAAGAGGGAGTCAGTACTGAAAGGGTTTCTATGGATACTCTAGAGAGATGGCTCACAGTACCGCCCATCAGCGGTGCCCACTCTGCAGAGAACAGCTGGGCTTGGCCCTTGTTTGAAAAAGCAAGCCCCCTGCCCCAGAGTGTTTCTAGAAAGATGTGCCAAGGACACTCGCCAGAGGTTGCCTTGGGGAAGGAGGGCAGCCTGCTGTGTGCAGAGGGGAGGGGTAGGTTTGAGGCACGGATGGTGTACCTCCAACTCCTACCCTGAGGCGGTCCGCACTTTCTCCCCGCCTCTCCCCTGCCCTAGGCTGCTCCAACATCTCCTGGCTCTTCTTGGATGGTTCTTTTCTCATATCTGAGTGGGTTTTTATTTTTAGATTTGCTAAGCCTGTTAAGAAAAGGAAGTATTCCAGAATTCTCCTGTTCCTTGGGAGCGAGAAATGGGTAAGAAGTCTTCAGTGAAGCCCCATTTACTGAAGGATTAAGGGGCGCTCCCTTACCTACAATTGTCAATGCGGTTTTTATTTCCTTCTGTTTTGTTTCTGTTCCACGCTTATCCTGGCTCACCCAACTCTCATAGTCCTCCACACTAAATAAATCTAACTCCCCAGCCTTGTAGCAACCCAAGAGAATGGCGCCCAGGGGCTTGAGGAGGAAAAACTTCCTGTGGCGGGGAGGAGGGGGGGAGGTAGGGTGGTGGAAGTTCGGGGGGAGGGGGGGCGCACAGGGGGGGGGGTGCCCAAGGCAGCCGCATGAAAGGTGCAGTGTCACAAGAATAGGGAGCAAATTCCCCTGTTGCCACAACTCAGCTCCTGAAGGCTCAAAGCCCTCTTGCCTTGGCTGGCAGCTTGGAACTGAGCTGCCTGCACCACCCAAGGAATGCGGAGCAGGAGGGTGCTACTAAATTAGCTTCTCCCCATTCCCCAAATACCAAGCCCGATTAGCGGTGCCTGCCAACGTCTGTGGTACAGACAACTCAGTCATGGCCAATTTCAGGCTACCAGCGTGCGGTCCCCAAACCAAAGAAGAGGTTAGATCTGTGATGGGTACTGGCTTTGGAGGATGCTAGGGAACCTGTGTGTCAGGGGTGTGCAGGCTTGGCCTGACTTCTGTCAACTGAATGTCCTCTAAAAAGAGGCCAGCTCCTGTGTGTCACCTTCCAGTCTTGTACACAGCACACGTTGTCTTTTCCTTGAGAGCCTTTGACATTTACTGAATACTAAATTATATATATATATATATATATATATATATATATATATATATATATAGCCAGCTAATTTACTGTTTGTTGTTGTTGTTTTGGTTTTTTCCCCCTTGAGAGCTAAAAGAAACAAGCATTTATTATGATTTTTCCTACCCTAAGAGCTGCAAGCCAGAGAAGGGTTAGAAGAGGTGCCCCGAAGAAAGCTGGGCAGCCTTCACAACATAAGCCAAACGGATGTGTTATTATTAGCTTTCTGTTTGTTTCTGAAACAGCCTTTCACTATGTAACCCAGGCTGGCCCCCTGCCTCCACTGCCAGTGCTGAGATTGCAGACATGTTTCCATACCCAGCTGATCCTGTTATAGCAGCAACTCTGAAATACCAGGCTTCTATCAAGGCCGCTTTCCCACACGCTCCGTCTGCCCACACATGCTATGACCCACTCTCTTCTCAGCAGGCCACAGTGTGACAGGGAGACGCGCACGCGCGCGCGCGTGTGTGTGTGTGTGTGTGTGTGTGTGTGTGTGTTTCCTGATTTTTAACACGCCTCATTATTAACCACTAAAACAGGAGTTCGGGGGGTAGTCTGGGAGATCTCTGACAGACTTGAATGTTGGGGAAAGACCCTAAGAGAAAAGGTGAACTTAATGTCTTCATTGGAAGAAACAGCTCCTTTGAGGAGGTCTGAGTTCTCCCCGCCCCCATTGGTCCTTTTTAACCACCCACCCCCATGTCTTCCCACTGTCTCTCCTCACAATGTTTTCTGAGAAGTTGCAGTCTTAGAGGGGACACCCTTGCTTTCCTTGTCTGCCTGTGTCCCTCAGAGCTCCCTTAAAAGGAAAACGATGCTAATTGACACAAAGAATCTCAGCACTTACCGGTTTTATTCAGTATTTACTAAAGAGTTCTTTTCCATTTACCCAAACAGAAATGTTCACCATACCTCATTCTTATACACAGGAGGGAAAGCCAGTGACGTGAGCCCCCTCCCAGGCCTGGCCCACTCTGCAGCCACCCCTCGACACACAGTGTGGAAGCCACTGCAATGCTAGGCTCTGCTCTTTTACGAGTTTTCCCTCATTGATTGACACCCCCCCCCCCCAGTTTGTAACAGCTGATGTGTACCCCCAGGCAAGGGCAACCACAACAGTCCCTGCCTTACACAGGCATGTTAGGACACATACAGATTCCAGAGAGCATGGAATGTGCCAGGGTATCTAGTCCTTGAAGGCAATAGGGCTCACTTACTTCCACTTTAGAGAGGGCTGCAGAAGGTTTGAGAACATTCCCTGGCCCAGGAACCCAGTCCTGTTTCCTTTGGCCGGTTTCCTTCCTTGCCTCTGTTGGCCCTGAAACAGAACCGTACACTGTCCTGTGCTGGCCTAGTGCAGAGAAGCCAGGTGGCTTACCACAGAGCAGAAGCAAAAGGATGCCTATCCCGTGGCTTCCCGCAGGCTTAGCTACAGTCAGGCATCGCTTCGTGCCTGTGCGGTGAATGGAGAAAAATAAAAAAGAGGACACGACAGCTCCTCGGTGTGGTGGAGGAGAGGGCTTCTTGTAGATGTGTGGGAGAGCACAGCCAGAGGCAGGGACATCTGGGACAGTTCAGAGGGCACATGGCCGTCTTAGTTAGGGTTTCTATTGCTGCAAAGAGACACCACAACTCTGGCAACTCTGATAAAGGAAAACATTTCATTGGGGGGCTCTCTTACAGTTCAGAGGTTCAGTCCAGTGTCATCATGGCAGGACATGGCAATGGGCGGCAGAAATAGTGCTGGAGAAGAAGCTGAGAGGCTTACATCTTGATCTTCAGGCGTCAGGAAGTGAACTGAATTAAGGTGTGACTTGAGCATAGGAGACCTCGAAGCACCCCCCACGGCGACACACTTCCTCCAACAAGGCCACCCTCCCTAATAGTGCCACTCCCTATGAGCTTAGGGGGGCTAATTACATTCAAGCTACCATAGTGGCCCCTACGGTGACCCTGAGCCAGGCCACAGGAAGAGAGGGAGAGCTGGAAGAGTAAAGGGTAGGCAAAAAGGATCAGGTAAGCAGAATGGCTGGGTTATATAGGGAGAGCTGCATAGGAAGAGCGGCCCAGCCCTTGGGCTGGAGAGATTTAAATAGATCCTCAGTTAGTCATTTGTCCCAGGTTTGAGACCTAACATCTGGGAGCGCCATGACTCTGACGGGGGAAATTCCAAGTAGGCTCCATGTTGGGAGCCCAGAGGTCAGCTGATGAGCTCTGAGGGCCCTGATCTACTCAATGGATCAATCTCCCATTGAACTCATATTATGATGGCATTATTGGGGTATCTTGGAAAGTAAATGATGGGACTGATCTAGAAGACATGGGTGACTGGTAGCTTGCCCTGGAAAGATGCATCTTATTCCTATTAGATTGCAAAGGTCCCCCACCCCCACCCTGAGGGCATCAGACACACCTTACATCCTAATTGTAGTCCCTTTCCCAAATTGCTAACCTCCTAGCAAGTGGCAGCACCCAGGTAGGGGGGGACAAGGGGGTGCCCTAAATTACGGTCTATATGTTCTTCATGTACCTATACGAACCTCCAAATTCAGAGACCTCTACCCTCAGAGACCCTTTCCCTCTTGAGGCCATACATGGAAGCAAATGCTTTCTTTTTTTCATTTGCTGCCGACTCTCCACCGTATCCTAGGTTCCCCTACTCAGAGTGACTGTGTTACTAAGGGACCAGATACCTGAAATATACCTTAGGACTTGTCTACGCTAGACCACCACTCCACCCAGGTTTGTCTTCCTTCCTTATCTCACAGTCTCTTGCTCTTCTCCTCTGTCTGCTCTCTAACCACAGCGAGCTGAGCAACCTCTGCCACACACCCCCGAGACAATGATGGTCCACCCCAGTGAGGCCAAAAGCAATGGAGCCAGCTGACCTGGGCTGAAACCTCCGAGATCATGAGCCGACCCATCTCCTTCCTCCGTGAAGTGTGACCAGTTAGGCAGTGGTAGTGAAAAGAAGACAGGATGATGGAAAGTGGGGGTGAGAACCTTGGAGTCTTGGGAGCCACATTTGTTCATTGCTCTGGGGGAGGGAGATGTAAAATGGCGCAGTCAGGACTTGGCAGCTCTTCTGCTGTTAAACAGAGTTATTACACGACCCAGCCACTCTCCTCCTAGGTGGCCACCTGGGAGAGCCGAAAACCTTCGTCTATCCAAACAAAATACACACGGAAGCATGACTTAAAATACCTAAAAAGTGGCGACAACTCAAGTCTTCAACAGACAAACGTGCAAACAAAACATGGTGTCTTTATGAACAGACCAGAGGCCATTTAGCCCTAGATCAACAGAATATTCAACTACAGAAAAGGATGAACATTGGTGCATGATACGCCAAGGGCAAAGCTTGAGATGGTTCTTAGTAAAAGATGTCATCACAGAGGGCTGTACGCTGGATGGTTTCGTTTATATGAAAAGTCCAAATATGCAAATCTATAAGAGATAGATTAGTGGTTGTGAGGTGTTGGGTGGATAGAATGGGGGTGACTTCATGCTGCAATCTAAATGGACATGTCCCCTCCCCTTTCACACCCCCAAAATTCTAATATGCAATGTGATGGTGTTAAGAAGTTGTGTCTTCTTTGGAAATTATTTTTAGCTATGTATATTCCTATGTACATATGTGTGAGTGGAGGTGGCGAAGGAGGCCAGAAGAGGGCGCTGGCTCATCTGGATCTGGAGTTACAGGTGAAGGAGAGCCACCCATTGTGGGAGCTGGGAATCTAACTCCAGTCCTCTGCAAGAACAGTATGTGCTCTTAAACACTGAGCCCAATAAGCCAGATCACTGGGGAATGATGAAGTCATGGGTTCTCCATCACTAACGGAATTGATGCTCTTAATTGTAGATGCTGATCATTGCCCAAGCTCTCTTTCCCTTTCTGATTCTCTACAACATGAGCAGGAGGAGCCATTCTAGAAGGAAAGACAAGCCTTCACCAGATCAAATCTTCAGGTGCCCTGCTCTTAGACCTCCCAGCCTTACCGCGTCTGTGCTGCTCTATGGTGCTAGCCATCGCTAACGGACTGCTAAATCCTTCTGGGGTGTGAAGGCTTGTGCTCATAATCCATCCCCTGGGAAGCTGGGAGGGGGATGCCGCATTCACGGCTAGCCAGGGCAACACTGTGAGAGCCTGCCTCAAGACACACAAGTTCTGAACTTAGTGGGGGCTGCACAACATTGTAAATAAACCCCAAACTACAGAATGATGTCTGCTTTGTTCTGGCTGGTCCAGAGCTGTCTGTGTAGATCAGGATGGCTTCAACTTGTGATGATCCCCCTGCCTCTGCCTCCAAGTGCTGGGATTAGGGCATGTGCCGTTACACCCAGTTAGAATTGCATACTTTAAAATAGCTGTTTTATGTTATGAGGATTATGATTCAATTTTCAAACATCACCTTTTTGAAAAGAGCCAGTTTATTCCTCTATCCACATTGCCCTGAGATAATGAACGTGTAGCCAGTTGCTGAATGGTGAACACCCGTGTGGGCTGGCAGGGTGGCAGCAGGGGGCACAAAGGCTGAGTTTTTAAAAATTACCATCTGCACGAGCTTGTGAAGGCAGGGCTTGTTCCTGTGGCCTCACCTCCAGTCACTGGTCGTATTTTGAAAAAGCCCTGAATTACAGACCCCAGAACTGGCCTTTAATTACAGAGTGCTTTAACAGGGTTTGCTGGCAAAGGCCAGAGGCCTGTCGGAGCCACCAGCGGAGAACAACACCCTTTTATCCACTCTCCGTGGTCGCCTCGAACATGCAGCCAGTGCTCAGAAGTGCTGGACATGACTTTATCTCGTTTAGTCTCCATCGGCTGGCCTTCCAGCTGCATTTCACTCCTCCACACCAGGAAACCCTTCTCCATCTACTCTTTCCTTCCATCCTGGGGTCTGGGGAACCAGAAGTCAGCAGCCCAGGGAACCGATGAAGGACAGCAGGCTTCTCACAGGCGACCACCCCTCCTGCTCCCTGTTCTTCCCCAAGCGTGGACGGAAGGAGAAATTAGCATAAAAAATCATGTTGCACCCCAAGCTAAGTCTTAACTGGTACCCAACTTACAGGAAAATGGCCAGAAACCCGGGCAAGGCAAGCAAGGGCCTGTACCCCTGAGCTCTTCACTCCCATCCTTCCTATCGTACCAACCCTGCTCCACCCTGGGCATTTCCACACCTCTCCCCTTTCCCCTCAAGCACCCACCAAATGTTAGTCTCTCTGAAGCCCTCCCTAACTCAGTTCCCACATCAACACAGTCCCATTCATCTGGGGTCTCTTTGTTCATACTCAGCCCACCTTGGTCCACTGCTTGCTGCCAGCTGTGTGTGTGTTTGTGTGTGTATATGTGTGTTTGTGTCCATGTCCTCCCCTCGGTGTAACTCTTGTGATCAGAGTGACAGGTTTTGCTTTTGTGTGTCCCAGCACCCCACAACCTGAACACTGTTCACAGCAAATATTCAACCAACATCTGAGACCATTTTGAATTGCTCTTCTGCAATTGAGCCATCCAGAATCTGTTGTCTTTGGCCTCTACATGGGTGTGGAGCTGCTCTGAAATTATCTGCGCCTGAATAGGATGTTTCTGAACCAACAGAGTTTGATCAGTTTTACAAGATGTCCATACGTACCCAGCAATGTGCCAAGAACATAAGCTATTACAAAGAACAAAAAGACATAGATGCTGCCCTCAAGGGGTTGCTAATCCAGTGTTGGAAAGACAAGACACAATGCACTTGGATGACCAGTCTGAGTTCACATGCCTCCTAAGGAGGAGAGGAGAAAGACCTTCGCTTTCTTAAGCATCCAGTTGGAATCTGGATACTTGATTTGAAGGAAGGAGTTGGAAAAGTTGACCATGAAAAGGGAAAGATACTTGTCTGTCCCCCTTAAAACGGTAGCAACCGGCTGGGAGCATCGTTTAGATTCCTGCTTTCTTTGGATGCTATGGGTGTGTTGGGAGGAGCAGGGTGGTCAGCAAGGGTTCAGGTGGCTCTCCAGAGAAAAGAGGCCTCAGCCTGCCTGTGAGTTATATCAGCAGACAGAGCAGAAAGATAGCTAGGAGATTGCTGGGTGACGAGGAATGCTAGGAGGTATGCTCCCAGAACCTTGGCCCTCCGTTCTTGATCTTAATGCTAGAACGACTGTTTGGTGGCAGTTTCATGGTAGAACCATGATCTTTGGGTCTACTGTGTGTTAACACTGTGTTTTGGGAAGACACGCCACAGTGAAGACTTAAACCCATGGGTGTGCAGAGAACTGAGTCACCAGAGATGAAAGCGGGCCCCTTTTTAAACATGTGCTTTACCAGGAGGTGGCACACGTAAAGCTCTCTCTCTCTCTCTCTCTCTCTCTCTCTCTCTCTCTCTCTCTCTCTCTCGTGCTTTTGTGGGTGACCCAGCACAATGTGGCCCCTTCCTTGTGAGCTACTTCATTTCTGGCTATTGACATGGTGTTTTTATGAAATTTTGAGGTCTCCAGCACATTTCCTATTGATATATGATCAATTTCATCATAACTTTGTGCTAGAGGACCTGGCAGACCCAAATAGAGGATCTGATATATATATATATATATATATACATATATATATATATGTATATATATATATATATGGGACGATTCCTATCCCTAAGTATTTTCTGTAATTGTATAAATAACAAAGTTAATTTTGAATCACCAGGAATAAATTCAGCTGTTCCAATACATAAAACAACTCTTTCTGCATATTAAGAGTCAGCAACGATTTTGAAAGGTTCTACTAGATACATTAGTACCACGAGAGTGGCATTCGGTTCTGACTTTTGCACAGAATCATAGGGCCTTTGAACCACTCAAGTTTCCTGATTTGTAACCTGCCTTTCCTGACTTATTTCTATCAGCATAGAACATAGGGGCTCCAAAGGTTGGTGTTCCCCGTACAATGTGAGAAAGGACCCAACTGGTTCTTTTTATGAATTTCAGTTTCTCACTTTTGGGATAGATATTGCTAATCTTTCCCCCTAAAGATTTACTGCAGGCTCTTTGCCAATATCCATTTTCTGCTCATAAATAGGAAATTTCCTCATTAGTAAAAGATACTACAATTTCTCCTGGGTCCCTTCTTGTCAATTGACGAAGTCTTAATTTTTCTTTTAAAATCAAATCAGAAACTTTTTCCATGTATGTCTTTAATTTCTTACTCTGTTTATGTAGTAAAAGGATCCATCCCAAGATAATACCTTCCCTCTGCATTAAATCCCTGTAGGGAACGTTTGGAGGGGCTATGACCAGAATACAGTCAAGTTTCTGATCCACACGACCTACATGTGCCTTTGGTAATTTCTCTTCCACCAAAGCCAATTCTCTCTCAGCTTCCGTTGATAACTTCCTGGGGCTATTTAAGGAAGGAAGACCAGAAACCACAGAGAGGGGAAAGGAAGACCGAGAAGACCACGTGTTCATTCTCTGGGGGGCAGTTTAAATAGCCCATGGGAGTAGTCTTGGGGAGGATCACTGTTTGGTGCGCTTTCTCGGAGGTGGAGTCTGGACTGTGGCCACTCCCAGGGGAGGGGACTTGGGATGGACGCCAGGGGCTGGGGGCTCACTTCCAACCAAACACTCTCCACTCCCTCTCTCTTATACCCCCCCCCACCTCACCCCCACCCTGCCGCATATCTATTCCTCTCTGTCTTTGCTCTGCTCCTGCTTCTCTCATGACCAGGTCTAGTCTGCTGGCCATGCCCAGCGTGCCACTTCCTCTCTTTGCTCTGGACCCTTCCAGATGCCTCTGGCTGTACTCTCTCTCATATCTACAATAAAAACTTTCCCCCAACCACACCATGGAGGGGTCATGTCAGTTTATACGTCTGCCTTTGCCTCCCAAGTGCTTGGATTACAGACATGTGCCACCACACTCAGCTCGTGACAAATACTTTTAGTTTGATCCAATGAGAGTGGTGATGGTGGTGGTGGTGGTGGGGGTGGCTTCTGTCATGTGACTTCTGGAGGACAGAACTCTAAGGGCAGCCAAGGCATGAGGGAAAAGGACCACCTTTCTGTCTTGCCCAGTGTGATCCCCATACCCCCCAAAGTCTCTGGGCAGGGAAGAGGCAGGTAAGGGACTTTGCTTTGGCCAGACAACAAAACAGGGAATCAAGCTGTGCCTGATCTATGAATGGAAAATGTCCTCCTTTTTCTGAGTGTTGTCCCCTCCCTGCCTCAGGCTACCAGAAAGATGATGGAACAGCTGTCACCAGCTGGGTGTGACCCCTTAGTTTATCATCTTTCCTCACCCCATCCCAACAACCTCCTTCCCCTCACCCCCCCTCCCCAAATGCCTAAGCACGGTCTCCTATTTTAAGAGCTGTATTCGCCACTGACATAGTAATTTGGAGGCCACAGCTCTTGTCAGTTGCTGCTGGGATGGAAGCAAAGCTACCTTTCCCCAGAGCTGCAGCTGGCCTGCCGCAGAGGGCAGAGCCAGCCATGTATGCACACACAGACATCTCTTCCTCATCTTCTTCTTTGCCCATTTTTTCAATCCTTTAAAAATGTGAAAGCCACCCTTAGATTGCTAGTCATTTTTTTTAAAAGCCCTATCTATGGAACTATGTCAGTAATTTTATTTCCCCCAAATCTATACATTCTTACTCATTACACTGTAACAATTTATGTTCTTCAAATGCTTCAAAATTAAAGTTTTAGGTTACACAATAAAGTTTTATTTATTTATTTATTATTTTTTTGCTAGGCATGGTGGCATACAGACCTGTAAGCCTCGACTTGGGAGCTGCAGGCCGAAGGATTGGGAGTTCAAGGACAGCCTCTGCTACTTAGTAAGCTCTAGGCCAGCCTGACTACAGGAAACCTTCTTAGGATTTTGCAGTGATCAGAGGGCCAAGGAAGGCTGCAGAGATGACACCACACAATCGATCTCATGCCAGAGATTTCTTAGGGGCGGAGTGCAGAAGGCTGCTTCTGAGCAAGGATGGAAGAAAAGGGGCAGGGCGTGAAGGTGCGGGGTTCTAAGGGTGAAAACGGCTTGCATTTGGCAGCTGGTGATGGCACGGTTGCTGGCGCTGCGTCTGAGAGCTGGCTGAGGGAGTACTTGGCTCTGGAATGTGGGTGGCACTCAGTTCACCAACATTCCCCTCTCCTGTTTCTTATAAAAGGTGAGGAAATGGGAAGGGGTGACTGGTGAGGCGAGAATGGGAGCACTATGCCTTTTAGACCACTTCCTGTAGTCTGGGAGCCTTGACGTCTTTGGGGACCCAAGAAAGCTGGGTGCTGGCTAAGTCTGGGAAGAGCAGACTGTTGCCACTCTTTGTCCAGATTCTTCAGGACCATTGGGGGCTGGAGAAGTGAAGCTGGACCACCTGGCGCTAGCTGCTTTGAAGATGTCCGGGATACAGATTTTGAGGGAACACCTGGAGCTGGCAAGTTGCTAGAGCGGTCTGCAGTTGATTTGAAATCGGTTTGGACAGACAGACTAGGAAGAGAAGGAATTTAAGTAAACTTTTTAACGGTTTATTTTTATTTTAATACAGTATTTTGCCCACATGTGTCTGGGTGAGGGTATCAGACCCCTGGAACTGGAGCTACAGGCAGTTGTGAGCTGCAGTGTGGGTGCTGGAGACTGAACGGGGGAGGGGTCTGGAAGAACAGTCAGTGCTCTTAACCATTGAGCCATCTCTCCAGCCCCAGGAAAATTTTTTGTCTTCGGAGTACATTTGAAATTTCCAGGCCCACTGTCCTGGCAGTTGGGGTAGGGAAGTCCAAAAACCAGGGAAAGTGGGGGGAGATCCCACCCTCAGGCATGTGGGGAGACAGGATGTTGGTTGACAGGACTTACCTGGAGTCCATTTGACCCATAAGGGGTGGGTTCAGGTCGATTCCCTGACGCTTACAAGAATTTCTCAAGTTTACAAAAAATGCTAAGTTTTGGGCACGTTAGTATTCTCACGGTTTGTACTCTGTACTGAAATCCACACTGTAGAAAAGGCAGTAGACTCACACCTCTGAGTCATGGGAGAAGCTTGGGGACCTAAAAATGATTCTGGGTTAAAAGCATGATCACTCTGTCCTCTCTCCAGAAGACTGGTGTGTACAGATTAGACAGGTGTTCTTAGCCTGATCCGAAGCATTTTTGAGTCTATACTTAGAAGACAACCAAAGGAAATTTAAAACCTGGGCTAATAATAGAAGCAGGTGCTTACTGGATTAATAGCTTATCAGAACTCCACGGATTCACGTTAAAAACCTGAACTTTTGAAGTCTTATTATAGTGATAGCATAGAGAGGGAAAGATCTGAAACATTTTTCATTTTTACGTCTATCTGAAATCACCTTCTTATACCTTTACAGATTGCATTTGCACACCTTAAGATACTTCTTTCTTATACCTTCACAACTTGCCTTTACATATCCTAAAACATTTTTAGACCCTTACAACTTACTTAAGCTTTCATAGCCTCAGACCTTACGAAAACTTCTCACTTTTTTTCTATGCGGCCATGACACATACGTGATTTATTACTGAGAGTCATCACTGTAAATCAAGGTCCTTTAGAAACAGAATAGTAAAAAATTACTTTGAAGGGCTGGAGAGATGACTCAGAGGTTAAAAGCATTGCCTGCTCTTCCAAAGGTCCTGAGTTCAATTCCCAGCAACCACATGGTGGCTCACAACCATCTGTAATGAGGTCTGGTGCCCTCTTCTGGCCTGCAGGCATACACAGACAGTATATTGTATACATAATAAATAAATATTTTTTTTTAAAAAAGTTACTTTGAAATCTGTTTTGTGAGTATATCTATTTTTAGAGTCTGGTAGCAAGGTAAGCTGTCCTTCTCAGCCCTTTGTCTAGACAAAGAGGGGCAATCCCAGCGTCCTGCTTGGGCACTGTTTGGACAGGGTCCTGGCAGTGGGCAAGGTGAAAGGCACTTTTTCACCCAGTGTCCGTCTCTGCCACATTTAAAACCAGCTCCAGGTGGAGTTCTTCTGTGCTAGACTTTAGGGTCACTGCTAGGAGCTGGGGGGGGGGTCTGTAAACTTTGGCCATTAAACATTTTAAATGTCATATTCAAAACATGTCTGAGAAGTTTTGAGGACCATTATCTATGAAGTATATCTAAAATAAGCAAACTTTGTTTCTTACTGTTTGTCTTAGGCTTAACTTTGAAAGTAAATACAGGAGGCTAAATGAAGCTTATTCCTGTAATTAATTAATTAGTAGCATGATTGCAAGTAGAGTTCTGAACACATTGAAGAATCTGACCATTTATAAGGTAAGTGACTATTAGCTTGCATGTCTTAATTATCCTTAACAGTTTACAATAAGTTAGTAGCTTTTATAAGGTTAGGTTTTTTTTTAAAAAAAAAATTTATTATTTATTTATTTATTATGTATACAATATTCTGTCTGTGTTTATGCCTGCAGGCCAGAAAAGGGCACCAGACCCCATGACAGATGGTTGTGAGCCACCATGTAGTTGCTGGGAATTGAACTCAGGACCTTTGGAAGAACAGGCAATACTCTGAGCCATCTCTCCAGCCCAAGGTTAGGGTTTTAAGGCTTTATCTCTGCTAAGTTTGAGCCTTAAGATTTGAGTTGAATAAATGCAGCAAACTTTTCTTTTATAGTGCATCAATATAGACTATTAGTTTCTTGTATGACTCAGTTTATCCAAATAGCTAAAGTTTAACCACGAGGCCAAGACAAAGAAGCTAGACAAATATTACTGTGAAGCTGAGTAGACCTTGGGAATTTACAAATCTTTCTTTTTATCAAATATAACTTTCTTATCAAACATATAGCCAAAACAATTCTGTGCAATAAAAGAACTTCTGGAGGCATCACAATCCCTGACTTCAAACTACTTCAGAGCTACAGTACTGAAAACAGCCCGATATTGTCATAAGAACAGACAGGAGGACCAATGGACCAACTAGAAGACCCGGATCATCAATCCACTCATCTTCAAACATATTCTGTTATTTATCTAAATTTTCTAGTAGCTTGGTGTTGAACAGTTAGCAGAGACATAAGTAGTTAGACATACACCTTAAGTCAGCTTTTGTTAATCTGAGCAGACCTTTATAATCTTAAAATTTCATCATCATATATAGTATATTCTAAATCAGTGTTGATGTATAGGGTTTTTTTTTAGCAACTACTATGGCCTTTAATTCTTCTTCTTCTTCTTCTTGTTCTTCTTCTTTTTTTTGACAGGATTTCTCTGTGTAGCCCTGGATGTCCTGTAACTCACTCTGTAGACCAGGCTGACCTCAAACTAAGAGATCCAGCTGCCTCTGCCTCCCAAGTGCTGAGATTAAAAGTGTGCACCACCAGTGCCTGGCTTAAATTTTGTCACCATACAAAAAATTCATACCAATCCAAAATATTTGGGAGACTTGTTGTTGCTCCCCTAATCTAAAAAGTGAGGCAGCGATTAGCAGAGAGTGCTGATGCATTCATCTAATTATTCTTTATCAATAAAAACTCAAGGGTCAGATAGTGGGGTAGGAACCCGAGTGACCAGAGAAGCGGTGGAGAAGCAGTGACCTTCTATTGCTTTTGTTCCTCCATCCAAAAAGGCCAAGACCCTCTCTAAGCCCACCCAACGACTTGCTGTGTCTACCTGTCCTCAGTCCTCCAAACCCTCAATGGTTGATTTTGGTCAGCTAGATGCTAGTCTGTCCTCTGATTCAAAATAAACTTTATTGTCAGTCTCAAGAACGTCAGAGCGCGATCAAAATATCACACATCAGAGCTCATTAGGACTAAGAAATTTTGTAACTTCTTGTTGCTCCATGCTATGTGGTCATCTGAAGATGGTGATTAAGTCACGTGACATATACTCTTTAACCTTAGTAAAGATGACTGCCAGTCATGTAGCTGCTTACATCTTGAAGAGGTCACCTGCCGAGATGGAGGAGAGCCACATGGCTGCTATTTAAAAACATCTGTTTTCCTAGTAGATCTATTTTTTTAAAATGAGAGTTGAATCTAAGTTACATATACACATACACACACACAGAGTTCAGTGTGAGTTACATATGCACACAGAGTTGAATCCAAGCTATATACACATAGGTACACAACTGAATCCAAGTCACATACACACATACAAACACATACAGAGTTGATATAATATGTTGCAGCAAAACAGATTACCAACACATAAAATTTTAATTATAAGCCTTCAGTTATAAGTTCAAAGCCAACTTTTGTTACAGATTTTATGGATTTTAAACCAAACCCAACGAACTCACAGATGTTGAGCTAGAGTTTACAGCATAACCTTAAGAGAATCTTCGGAGAGCAGAGGACAGAGAAATCATAGAGATAGCGGAGTTTTAAGAGTGGGAAGTAGAGAGACGGTAGAGCGGAGCAAGCTTGGATATAGGATACTCGGGGACCATTTGTGCCCTAACAGTTATTACGATTTGTGAGGGTTTGGAAAATAAGTGCACCAGTTTCTGGACACTGATCTGTACTGAGGCCAAGATGGAGAAATAAAATCTGAGTCTGTGGAGGAAGAGAGTGAGGGTTGCAAAGCAAAATTCCTCTGGAGGGGACTGCTGTAGGCTCTCTAAGCTCCACGAGGGGAGCGGAACGAGCAGAAGCTGCAGGAATTAGCAGGCAGGCAGCTCCTACGGGGAGGCGAGAAAGCTCACAATGCACAGGCCAAGAAAAGCAGAGAGAGACAGGGCAGTTAGCAGGAGGAAACAGAGCTGTCCATGTCGGTGCAGCAGGTCAGAGGCGGAGCCGGCTGAAGGAGCCAGAAAGGAGTCGGTGCCCACGTGGAGGGCATAGCAGGCCAGAGAGATAAGAGATAACGGTTTCAAAGCAGGTAAAGAATCGGACTCTAGAATTTGCAATCAAATTTTGTGGGTGGAATAAGCCAGCAGAAACGAATAATCGGGGGCTGGAGAGATGGCTCAGAGGTTAAGAGCACTGCCTGCTCTTCCAAAGGTCCTGAGTTCAATTCCCAGCAACCACATGGTGGCTCAAAACCATCTGTAATGGGGTCTGGCGCCCTCTTCTGGCCTGCAGGCATACACACAACCCTGCGGCTGGCCTATTCCTTTGCTTTCTCCTCCTCCTGTTAGGTCCAGCTCGCACTTTGCAACAAACTTATGATCCGTCAACCCTAACTTAAAGACAAGACATTTACACAGCGCTGTGAGGGAGACCAGACAAAAACAAACAGACCTTGAGCAGAGAAAAGAGAAATAGGGAATGGAAAATCGCCTTTCCATTCCCCTCCGATTGCTTGCAGTGTTTGTAAAGGCCCCGGATAGCATTGGGATTTAGGGTGCCACTAGTTGGTCACATTTGAATTGATTATCTAAGGGATATGGAGGACAGATTTGATTTGCAAAAGGGAGTACATTTGGGGCCCTTCAGGCTGGGAGCCCTTCAGGTGGAGGGGCTAGAAGCTTTCTAAGAGGCATTCTAAGGGGGTGGGGGAGAGCCAGAAGGTATAGATGTCATTCCCATGGGAAAATGTCACTATAGCCATGGGCATCCCCAAGATTCAAGGAGGACTGAATGGGGATAAGGTCAGTCAGTGGGTTGTCACCATACTCAATGCTGGTCAGGTGCTTAACCTGGCTAACCCCGAGCAGAGATTTGGTGCCTGGTAGAGGCTGGCAGGTGAGGGGACCAGAGGAGCTGTGGGTTACAGGCAGCTCCAAACAGAAGGGAGGAGAAGAGGGCAGGAAGGGCCACAGTAGCCCAGTTGGGCCTAAGGAGACTTCAAGATTGGGTTGGGATCAGGTGAAAAGGGCAAGCTATAGCATTAAAGACCGTGGCTGGGGGTACCTCCGCCCCCAAGAGTACCAGAGGATCAGGAAAACTGGTGAAGGATGGGGGCCCAAGTGATCAGCAGCAGGAAGACAGATCTGTTCTGGATGGACTGGAGATAAGGGATAGGGTCCCAGTGGTTGCCTGTGGAGTCAAGGCAACACTGTTAGAGTTGATCGGTGATCAGAGAACAAAGATCACACTTGCAAGAGATTTATTGGGGGAAGGGGTGTAAAAGGCCACCTCTGAATGAGGATGGAAAAGGAGGAGTGTGAAGAGCAGAGCAGGGAGACAGGGAGGGGTCATAGAGAGAGGGAGAGAGTGCGGGAGAGCAGAAAGAGGGGAGGCGAGAGAAGGGGGAAAAGAGGGAGACAGAGAGAGGAAGACGAAAGAAAGGGAGCATTTTGAAAATTGCAGGGTTAGAGGAGAATGGGTAGGTGTGGGGCCGAGCTGGAGACATTTCGGGTAAGGGCAGGGTGAGAAGAGCCAGGATGTCAGGATGCCAGCATGGACTGTGGAATGTGTAACAGGTACTTGTAATACTGAGGGAGCCTGGAGGCCAGCGTGCCCTTTGGTTTGCTGACAGGCACCATGTGTAGCCATTTGTCCCTCTGTTGATGATAAGGGAAATGACTTCTTTTGATAGAGGGGAACCCACTTCACAAGTTCCTGAGAACACTGGCTTGTATCTAACTGCCAGCAATTGGGGAGATGGGAGTTCCTTTGGACCTAACAGTTTGTACTTTCTTAAAAACAGATTAACAAGGGGAAGCTAAAGCTTTCACAAATGGTATTTATTCAGAATTCAGTTCTAAGTTGTGCCTGAAGGTGCTGGGCGAAGGCAGGGAGAGGAGGAATACCTGGAGGAAGGGCCAGTCTTCAGTGGTTACCACGGAAATCACAGGTCTAAGCTGGGTTTGCTTTTAGGGCAGGGGCAATCTCTGCTAGTGGGCACTGGGACAGTACTGTGGGAAAGCCCGGTCCCCAGGATTCCACATTGCCTCTGAACTTTCCTTCTTGCTTTCAACAGTGCGATTAGTCTGAAAATATTCTCTCTCTGAGTTCCTAAAGCTCCCTTTATGCCTCACATTGTTTTCTGTTGATCCTGTGAAGTGTAAACTGGCAAGCTCACTCTGAGGAATCCCACGGGAAGCCTGTTTATACTAGGAGAGACTCCTACATCACTGAAATGTGACCAACGTGAGCAGACGAGATTCAGAGGGCAGGTAGTCCATTCCCTTTCAACAGAACTTGACCCCAGTGTAGACTGCCCTTCAATTATCAATGCCCAGGGGTCTCTGTACATCTGATCATTCCCTGTAGTGCCCTTCAGGAAGAAGTGTGATTTTGACTTGATCCTATTCAATAGGCATGGCATATAGTATTCTCTGCCCTCCACTTCACTCACCAGAGGTCTCCAAAGGTCCCCAAACATGGATATTTATCATGACCCTTTGTTGTGGGAGTAACTTCCGCCGCCTCAACCAATAGTCGCTGAAATACGAGCCCACAGTGCAGCGGGGAGCGACTTCAGCTCCGTCAGCCAATAGCTGCTGAAATACCAGCCCACTGGGGTGTGGTATATTTCTCTTTTAAAAAGAGAAGCAGATCCGGATCAGGCTCTCTTGGTTCCGGCTCTTGGTTCCGGTGCTTGCTCCCGGCTCCTGCTCCAGGCTCCTGCTCCCGGCTCCTGCTCCAGCGACTAGGCTCCCTTCCTGATGGTTTATGGTGTATGTAAGTTTTACCCCCCAAAATAAATAACCCTTAAAACATAACTGGTGTGGGATTGATTCGCCGATAATTGGCGCCCCACGTTGGGCGCCATCTGTAGTGATGGGTTGCGGGCAGGCCTGCTTTTCATGCTGCCCAGCTCCCGCACGGCTAGCTTAGCCCCAGAAATAATAACACATAAGTTGTATTCATTTAAATACTGCCTGGCCCATTATCTCTACAGAGTTAGTTACTGGCTAACTCTCACATCTTGATATTAACCTATTTCTAATAATCTGTAGCACCACGAGGTGGTGGCTTACCGGAAAAGATTCAGCATGTCTGACCTGGTGGCTGGCTCCATGGCTTCTGGCTCATAGCCCTCTTCCCAGCATTTTGTTCTGTTTACTCTGCTTACCTAATTTTCTGTTCTATCAAGGGACCAAGGCAGTCTCTTTATTGACCAATGAAAATAACACAGTAGACAGATAACCCTCCTCCATCATTTCCCCTCTTTCTGTTTAAACAAAAAAGAAAGGCTTTCATTTTAACATAGTAAAATTACACATAACAAAACAGTTATCAAGCAAGAATTACAGTCACAATATTTATAACTAAATCTTTATCATAGTAATGGAAAACTATAACTACGACTATCCATTCTTCAACTCCATCAAAGACTCAGAAGGATATATTACCTAAGTAAACAAGAAGTAAGCAACTTCCAAAACTCTAGAAATGACAGAGATATCTCGCTGCCTGGACAGTCACCCAAAGTTCCTCTGTATCGTTGGGGCACCCATCTTCAGCCTTCAGGCCCATAATATCCAGAGACATTTCCATGAAGCAGGAAATTTCAAAGGCAATTCAGTCACTATCTGCTGTGTCCTGCAGAATGTCTCTCAGACTCTTTCATGAATCAGGAACCCCGAAAGATCATCTCACCTTTAGGCAAGTTCAGCAGTCCTCTCTCTGCGGGTTCTCTGTGTCCAGTTTATATAACAGTCCAGGCAAGAGCAGTTTCTTGCCCAAATGGCTAACCAACTCCATAAGGAGCCTCTTCGATGCCCATCTTCCTCTTGAAGTAGATTGGTGCTGCCAGGAGCAGATGTGTCTCATTGTCATGAAAAATCCTAAGTTATTAAAACATTAAATGCCATGTTCTGTAGTCTTTGAAAGATATGAATGTCTATCTGAAATATATCTATGTACTTCTAGAAAATCAGACTAACATTACTACAAGCTAGTATTATCCATTAACAACCTATATTTTTAATTATACATTGCATTTTTAAATAAACTACACAATCACAATACCTCAATCAAGATCAGAAACATATATACATATAACAAAATTGACCTTAAAATCCATAACAAAGCAAATTATTCATATCTATATCAACCCTTTCCAGGGAGACCTTACTTCTCCAGCAGTACAATGTCATGCGTACCATGTCCGGGTTGCCAATCTCTCACCGTGCATAATTTGTAAATTAAACTTCATCATGGAGATGTACACATAAAGAAAAAAACATAGTTTTTATCCTGGGGATCTAGGAATGTGTTTTTCTCTCTCCTTGCCCGCCCCTTCCCTCCTTCCCTCCTCTGGTGACTGAACCCAGGGCTTTCTACACAGTAGGCAAAGGCTCTGTCCCTGAGTGAAGTCTCAAGCTCCACCCACTGCCACATGCTCCCTGTATCTCTTACACAGGGGCTAGTAAAGGCTCCTAAGCCACCCAAAGGGCAGGCACAGAGTCAGGAACAACCAGTAATTATTACGAAGAGATAAACGTGCAGAAAGAGAAAAGGACCATAACCCTCACCAAGAAGAGGCTGCTGTGTTGAATGGGATCTGCATTAGCCGCTGGGCAGAAAAAGACTGCACAGGGGTTAACCACCACCAGGGGGCAGAAGGGGGCTGGTCCTGGAAATCGGAGCTGGAAGTCGAAGAGAAATTAGTTGTGGGGCTCCTCTCCCTGCCCCTCATGGTGTGCTGGAAGATGGCAGTCATAAGTACCTCGTGCACAGGACTGACCTGTCCCGTCCCCGTCTTCCTCAAAACCAGATGTCTCCTCTGAGAGCAGGCGCTGTGCCTTAGACTCCTGGCTTTTCGGGCTGTGGGAGTTCCTTAGCTCCTTGTCCCCTGCTGCTAGACAGCGGAGAAGTGAGGCAGCCTTCTCAAACTTCCCTACCTCAGGAATCCTTTACCAGTGGTTCTCAACCCTCCCAAAGCTGCGACCCTTATTACAGCTCCTCATGCTGTGATGGCCCCAATTATAGATTATTTTTATTGCTATGCCATAACTGTGATTTTGCTACTGTTATGAATCGTATGTAAATATCTGTGTTTTCTGATGGTCTTAGGTGGAACCCGAGAAAGGATTATTTGACCCCCCGAAAGGGGGTGCGACTCACAGATTGAGAATCACCGCATCATGCTCAAAACATCACAGAGAAGAACCTCAGAGAGGATTGCCTGGCTATGTGGGTGTACCTCTCAACATTCACCAACATAGGAGTGAAAATTGAGAATCTAGAAGATAGTTACTTCTTATAATCATACATGTGGGCTCACTTAGAAAAATAGAGTCTGTGAAACAAAAGTGTCAAGTGTAGTGCTATTTTACATTTATGCCTTTAAAAAAAAAATAAAATAAAAATTACTTTGACCTTGCACACCCCTGCCCCTTTTGATATTAATGGGACCGGTGTTATTGCTGGATAAGAACTGAAGTGATGTTTTGTGGAAAAGGGATGCCTTTAGTAGAGGTTGAGAACCAAGGGCTAGGAGCCAGGCTGCCCTGAAGTTTACCACCATGAAGATATAGCCTCCATAACCGGTGGTGCTGGGTAGCAGGGTGTCCACTGGTGTGGCCCAGAGGTGTGTGAGAACAATCTCAGAGTCCTACAGGACAACAGAGGCTGGATTCTTTGGGATGAGTTTTGTTTGTTTGATTTAACTAACTTGCTGGGCTAGTTTTTGTTTGTTTGATTTAACTAACTTGCTGGGTTAGTTTTTGTTTGTTTGGTCTTTGTTTTTTCTTTGTGTGTGTATTGGGAGAAGGTTCTGCTTTTTTTGGGGGGGGGGGTGTTATTTATTTATTTATTTATTTATTTATTTATTGTCTTTGCGGCCAAATACCTGAGCCAGACACCGTAAAGGAGGAAATATTTCCTTGGTTTCCAGTTTCAGAGGGTTCAGCCCCCACTCCTTGGCTTTGCTGACACTGACTTGCTCTAAGAGAGAATATCACAGTGGCAGGAGGTAGAGGAGGACATAGGCAGGGAAGAAAGACAGAAGGGGCCCTGGACCAGGTTAAACCCACAGAAAGAACACCAATGACCATCTTCCCCTACTGAGGCCCCACCTCCTAAGTTCCTTTAGTTTCACACAGCAGCACCACAAACTGGGGACCAAACATTTGACACGTGAGCCTGTGGGGAATGTTTCAGATTCAGCTCCTAGGGGAGCTGCTTTGTGGATTCCCATCAATCCTAAAATATTCCGAAGCAGTGTCCCCATCATCTCTCCATCCCCAGGCCCACTCAGTTGCCCCGTGCAGAACACATTGGTCCGCATTAAAAGGCAGTGTGTGCTGCAGAGCCAAGCGTGGTGGTGCTTGGCAGCGGGACACGTGACCCAGCTCAAAACAGTCTTGGACTCCAGATCAAGACAGCATCTCAAAAGGAGCACAGGTTAGAAAACTTGCCTTCCTGTTAGTTCCCTCTTGGGGTACCAACCTGAGTGATCATATTAATTATCTGAACAAATTCCTAAAAATTCCTAATAATAATAACAACAAATTCCCGAGCCACCTTGGATCAACTAAGGGCCAGAACCTAACTTTTTAAACCCTCAGCTATTCTGACAGCCCCAGGAAGTCTGCGGCCTGATTTCTCTCAGTCTGTCAGCTCAACTAAAACCTTCGGTTTGTGGAAACTATGGGGTCCTCTGAGCCACACATTTAAAACCTTGACTTTCTGAAGCTGGGCAGATGGACAAATGGCTCAGCATTTAAAGAGCAGGTACTGCTCTTGTAAGGACCCAAGTTCAGTTCCCGGCACCCATGTTGAGCAGCTCACAGCTGCCTGTAACTTCAGCTCCAGGGAATCCAACACCTTCTTCTGGTCTCCTGGAGCACCTATAATCACATAAACATACCTGTACACACAATTAAAAATAAAATTAACCTTATAAGTAAGTTAAAATAAAAACTCAAATGTCTTAAAAGTAACTTGAGAGCCCAATACTTAGAGATTAGGTAGGTGGGGACTTTACACCCCTCCCCCACCAAAGACAGGGTCTCACTGTAGCTCTGGTTGTCCTGGGACCCCCCCCCCCCATCTCACTGCTCCAGAGTCTCTGTTCTCATTCTGCAGGCCACACACGTGTGCGTGTGAACTTGCTCTGCGAAACGCTCAACACACCTTGATGGTGCCTGGGCACACATAGTCACACACTGTCCCTTGTCATCTGGGCTTGATGCCATCATTTGCTGGGCTCTGAACTTCCAAGGAAGGCATCAGTGGAACCTGGGGTCTTCACTGTCAGCTCAGAAGGGCTGGGGCTGGGAAAGTGCATGTAAACGCTGAGCATACAGGGCACCCCCCGAAGAGGCACACCCAGTCTGTCTTCGCCTGTTCTATGCTCTCCTCCTAGTTCTTAGGAATGTCTTCCCTTTGGGCCATCATGAGTTGACTCAGTTTGGGAACCAAACCGAAGTGCTCTAATCCAAAGTAAAGAGAAATTATAGGGTCAGGATCCCTTACCAGAAAGGTTAGGGACTTTTTAGTTTATCCCTAATGTTTGGATTTCAGAGTAGCTCAGATTTTGGAGTATTTGAGTAGGCTTTACCAGTTGACCCAAAATGCTCCAAAATAAAAGCTTTTTTTTCAACAATCCCAACTGCCTTGAGACAGGAGGATCACTTGGACTCGGGAGTTCAGGCTCAGTCTTGGCAGCAGAGCAAGACAAAAAAAATTCTCTTTTAAAAGTTTCAAAATTCAGAGTGTTTTGAAATTTTAATCTGCTCAGCCTTTGTCAGAAAGAAGCTCTCTTTCATTCTTCACTCACCAAGGATTTTACTGCGCACTTAGCTGGGGTTTCTATTGCTGATGGCGCACACCTTTAATCCCAGCACTTGGGAGGCAGAGACAGGTGGATCTCTGGTGTGGGAGAATTGTCTGTATTCTGTCCATTATGTTTTAAATAAACGCTGATTGGCCAGTAGCCAGGCAGGAAGTAGAGGCGGGACAACCAGACAGGAAGTAGAGGCAGGTCAAGGAGGATAGGAAAATTCTGAGAAGAGGGAAGCCCATTCTCTCTGCAGTTGTGAGCCTGCTACAGAGGAAGCAAGAGATGACTGCCTCGTTGAAATAGGTACTGAGCCATGTGGCTAGCATAGACAAGAATAATGGGCTAATATAAATTATAAGAGTTAATAAGAAGCCTGAGCTAATGGGCCAATCAATTTATAACTAATGTAGACCTCTGTGTGATTTCTTTGGGACTTAATGATTGTGGGAACTGGGCAGGAAAGAAACCCCAACAACAGATCTTTGTGAGTTCAAGGCCAGCCTGGTCTACAAACTAAGTTCCAAGACAAGCTCCAAAGCTACAGAGAAACCCTGTCTCAAAAAAAATCAAAACAAACAAACAAACAAACAACAACAACAACAACAAACCAAAACCAACAACCCCCCCCCAAAAAAAAGGAAAAGAAAAAAAAACACACCACCATGACCACCATAACCAAAAGCAACTTGGGGAGGAAAGGGGTTATTTCACCGTACAGTTAATAGCCCGTCACTGAAGGAAGCACAGGCAGGAACCTGAAGGCAGAAACTGGAACAGAAGCAATGGAGGAGTGCTCGGCATTGACTTGTTCTCCATGGCTTGCTCAGCCTGCAATCTTGTACCACTCAGGACCATTTGTATAGGGGTGGCCCCACCCACAATGGGCTGGGCCCTCCCACGGCAATCACTAATGAAGGAAACTGAAGATTTGCCTACAGGCCAATCTCAAGGAGGCAGGAGGTTCTTAATGGAGAGTCCCTCTTCTCAAACAACTCTTGCTTGTGTCTAGCTGACGTAAAACTAGCATACCATGCCAAGCCCTGGGTTAAATATTAGAGCCTCTGGGTTTAAAATTAAACACGGATGCAGGCTCGGGAAGCGTAGAAAGGGTGGAATTAAAACAGTCTCAGAAGGGCTTATAGCTTCCCCACAGTGTCTATGAAAGGGCCGTGTGAGGGGCTCACATTTTTGAGGGAAAGAGTTCCTTCACAGCAATGCCTGGTCAGGGTCATCCCCAGGTACGAGTTCTGAAATCCTTTTAACACAGGCTCTAGACCCGGCCAGCTGTGCTCTGCACACGGCTCAGTGACCACTGCTATTTACAGACGAGACACAGAAGCTGCGGAGCCGACATTCGTGTCCAGGCACCACAGGAAGACAGCAGCTATCCTCGGGTTCGGTCTGACTTCAGTGACAGACAGTGAGCCTGTGACAGCAAGCTGTTCCCAGTTCTAGACAGGCAGGCTTCCACGAGGGAACCGGAAAACCCTACGAGGCTGCTTTACCGGTGCCTCCACGGGCATGCAAATGCCAGGTGCCACCAGCGTCGTGGGCAATGTGGGTCTGCCGGTGCCAGCAGTAAAGGCGGTGCTGGTGGCCTCAACAGTCATGAGGGGTAGCCAGTCATCACCCTGTGGGCGTAAGGCTGAACTAGACATTGCCTCAGTACTTAATATGGGTTAATTTACTAAAAATGTACGACTCAGCAATAACCTCGGGAGGAGGAAAGGGTAGGCGTGGCTTCAGTCTTCCTGTCCTGCGTTGTGAGTCTTAGCCTCTAAGGGCTGAGCCATCTCTCCAGACTACAGCTGCAGTCCTCCACCGCTCCTCCTGCAAGAGCTGAAGTCTCGTCGCTCAGCCCTGCGTCTGGCCTGGCCTTGTGACTCGTTTGACCCCTGAGCATGTGTCAGTTCCAAAGCCTGGGGTTCAAAGACTCCAAGCCAGCTTTCGTACTTCCATCCGTGGACTCTCGCCTTGGGAAGAAGCCTTGAGATAGACCAGCCTGCTGCCCAGGGCTGATGTGGCCCAGTCACCCTTTCACTTCAGGCGACAGCTCGCCAAGCACCAGATGTGTCCTGCCAGCTCACCATGTACACATCAGCAAGCAGAAGCAGAGCCAGGCTGGAAGGCCACCAGCTGGCCCACAGACTCCGAAGCGAATGCGTGTTTATTGCTTGAAGCCACAGAGTTTAAGCCTCTGGGTGGCCTGCTATGTGGCGATATGTAACTGATTAAGACAGGAAACACCTTCAAGGAGAAGGAAGGTGTGAAGATGGAGAAATTTCCAGCAGACGTGGTGGATAAAGAAGAACCTTAGGCTGGGAAAAGAGGGGCTAAAAGGGAAGGTGGGGAGAAGCAGCCTGAGGAACGGAGAGAAATTCCAGGTAGAGAGAGAGAGGAAGTTGAAGGGGAGGCACACAGGACATGATTAGGTCGGGGACACCACTGACATGGAAAGAGAGCCTCAGCCAGCACAGGTGGCTGCCTCCTGGCAGAGAAGGCTGCAGGGCTCTGAAGTATGACAACGGTGGTGAGTCTGCTTTTCACCGACCGAGCTTGAGGAAAGGGGAGAAATGTGTAGGCAGTACAAGGGACCGGCAAACTCAAAGCCAGCACAGAAAGGAGAGGGTGGCCAGATGGGTGGGGACCTTCAAATCGTGCGGGTATTTGAAGTAGAAAGAAGGGTAAACATTACTGTCAAATGCCATCACCACAGAGTACCCGCCTGGAGTTCACGCTGCTCCAGGGGACGGAGGGGAAAGATGGCTTCAGCACGGGGATTCCAGGCCAGCCTAGGCAACACAGCAAGACACCTGCATTTAAAAAGAAATCGAACTGCAGGCACAGTGTGGTGCTGTGTCAGTAAGATTTCATCCGTTGAAAATGGAACAATGCGCCGAGCATGGCGGCACACTATTAATCCCAGCACTTGAGAGGCAGAGGCAGTTGGCTCTCTGAGTTCCAGACCAGCCTGGTCTTCCAGGACATCCCGAGCTAAACAGAGAAACCCTGTCTCGAAAAACAAACAAACAAATAAACAAACAAACAAAATTAAAAAAGAAAATGGAACCAGGGCTTCCCTTTGGGAAGGCCCCTTTCTTGACCCTTGGCATTTCCTAGAACTGAAAGGACACTTTCCACGTCCCCCTCCCTGACCATCCCCTCCTCCCGCAACTGTTGTAGTGTTTCTCCACTGGCCTGGCTGACTGCATGGGCTCTCCTGGCTCTGGGCGCTTGACTAGCTAGCGGGCATGCCAGGCTCGCAATGCCCTTCCCGAGGCCGCCAGAGGGCGCTGAGCCGCCGCCTTGGGGAGAGGCTGGCCCGGTATTTGTGTATTTGTGTGTGTGTGTGTGTGTGTGTGCGCGCGCGCGTGCGTGTGTATGTGCTTGTTATTTATAAGCAGCGTCTGCAGCTCGAGCACCTTCCCCAGCACGTTTCAGCCCGGGTTGGGGTGAGGTTAACTCTAACGTGGGCCGTGCAGGGTTTGCGCACCAACGCAGATTGGTTCCAGAGCTCCCGCCCCCTCCCCCACCCCCCACCCCCCCGCACACCTACCCAGATTGCTCCAGCCTCACACCATGGAAGTCATCTGGACCTCGAGACCCGATGGCCTCTGGGAGTTCTCTGGGGACATCCTGCGGAGTGTCCAATTCGAAACTTGTTTCAGTTCTTAAAAATAGAAACAAAACGGTCGGGGTGGTGGCGCACGCCTTTAAACCCTGTATTCCGGAGGCCAAGACAGGTAGATCTCTGAGTTCGAGGCCAGCCTGGTCCACAAACCCGGACCAGAACACGGGGACAGAGACAGAGCCCGACGGGACAGAAACAAATCCAAACCTCAGGAGCCTGGGGAGATGTCTCAGTCATTATTCTCCCGCAGGAAGCTGTTGCACGTCGGAGACTCCTGGGATTGGCAGAATTAAAAATCCTTCAACCTAGGACACATTAGGCCTTTTGTTCAACCCTGACAATGAAATTAGGAATTGGGTGGAGGGAGCTGGGGAGACTAGGAGCTGTGGTCGGGACGCGTCCTAAGGGTGGGGGTCTGGAGAAGCCCGTGTTGAGTCACCGGGTGCCTAAAAAGGATGCGGCCCCGCGTGTGAACGGAGTGTGCCGCGCGCTGCGGAAGGCTGGAACGCTGGGCTACCGGGCTAACCCGTGTGTGAGAGCGCCTGCTGCACACTCTTAATTACCTAGGGAGACCTTCGGAAGCAGGAACTCAGTATTGGTCCCTAAAAGGTTGGGTAATGGATTTTCCTTACATCTGAAATCCAAGGGGACCAATCCCTAGTTCCCCATGGATTCCAGGCTCTTCTGAATGTCTTTGTCTTCTAAAATCCTGGGCACCCGTGAGAGAGCACTTAGTTAAAGACACAGAGATGGGTACCCTCCCACCTATCAATCATCCGGAAACCCTTGTTAGGAATTTCCTGCTTTTTCATCTGACCTTCTCGGCAGCACTGTGAACAGACCTGGAGGGATGCTAGCATTTTATCTTCCACATTTTACCCCGCCCACTCTCCAGTCCACAGCCTGCCCCCCTGGGACGCAGGGAAGTCTCTGGCTGCCCTCTTGTCCTGCAGCAGCCATCCTGAGACACTCAGCCCATCTTCACAGTTGGGTTTGGTGTTCCTTCTCCAGTCAGTGTAGAGGCATATGCCTGTAATCCCAGAGTCTGAAGTTTGAGGTAAGATACTGGGATACAGGGCAGAATCCTGGGGAGAGGGGTGGGGCAGGGGGAGATAGAAAGGCTGTGCTAGTTCGGGGATGTCTCCAGGAAAGGTGGGACTTAGGAACTTACCAGCCGTTTGTGATGAAGTTAATAGGTATTTCCGTGAACAGTTAAATCTTATACAAAATCAAAATTAAGCTATGGGATTTAGCCTTAAAAAAAAAAAGAATTTACCATCAAAAAGGGAACAGAGGACAGCCCTGAAGACAAATGCTCCAAAAGAAGGCAGAACACACATCCGGAGGCAGAATTTAGCAGAGAGTGGAGAAAGCAGCTGCCCTCAGGATCAAGCCTTGCAGGCTTTTAGATTGTGGCGTGTTGTCTGAGTGCGGTGGCGGTGGCCGACCCTGTAGTTTCAGTGCTAGGTCAGAGTCAGGTTCTCCCCAATTCTCAGCCTCTTATCCAAAGAACCAATCCAGGCTTGACTTAAGTCCCTTACCCACAGAGCCTTCTGGTTGACCTCAATCCCAGCACTTGGGAGGCAGGGGCAGAAAGGTCAGGAGTTCAAGGTCATCCTCACCAAAAAATGACAGAGGAGACGAGGGAGTACTCAGAGACAATCAAGGACCCTAACAAGAAGAGGGGGTGGACAGTGGCTAGTGACATATCTTCCAAAGGAGCCGGGTTTTTGTTTTGTTTTGTTTTGTTTTGTTTTCAAGACAGAGTTTCTCTGTAGCTTTGGAGCCTGTCCTGGAACTAGCTCTTGTAGACCAGGCTGGCCTCCAATTTACAGAAATCTGTCTGCCTCTGCCTCCCGAGTGCTGGGATTAAAGCGTGCACCACCACTGCCCGGCTCTGGGGTTATTTTATTTAAAGGTTTTTAATTTTGTACCAGGCAGTGGTGATGGAAACCTTTAATCCCAACCCTTGGGAAGCAGAGGCAGGTGGATCTCAGTGAGTTCGAGGCCAGTCTGGACTACAGGGTGAGTTCCAGGACAACCAGGACTGCATAGAGAAACCCTGTCTCAGAAAAACAAAACAAAACAAACAAACAAACAAACAAAAAACAAAACCAAAACAACAAAATTTAATTTGTTTATTTATTTACTTTTGAGGCAGATCTTGCTATGTTGTACAAGGTTAGTACCCGTTACAGGCATGAGCTTTATGGCATTCGGTTTCGGTTTTAAAAATGAGCTTAATATGTTGGAGCATGCTTAGGTAGTAGACAATACAAAGATTTATTCTATTTTGTGGCTTTGCCACACCGCTCCCCCACTGTCACCACAAGACAGCACATTTGATGAGCCTTCAGAGGCACATTGCTATTAACTGGCATAAATAAAATCTTCTCTCTCTCTCTCTCTCTCTCTCTCTCTCTCTCTCTCTCTCTCTCTGTGTGTGTGTAGCACAGGTGTGCTGGAACCCATAAATAGCTGAAGATGTCCTTGAACTTCTGACCTCCAGCTCACTTCTCTTCTTTATTCCTGGTGTTGCATCTCATTCCTTGCCGACAATAGGTTTTCCGCTCCCACTCCATAAGATTCTGCACCAACGCAGTAAGCCAGATCAAGTCAAACTGAAAAGTATAACACCAGGTATATCTGAGCAGAGCAACTCTCGGTTCAGTTCTCTGGTCCCAGAGATTGAAGCTAGTGAAGCCACACCCCTGAACTAAAGCAGGGAGACTTTCCAGGTTGTAGGCCAGGAGCGATGATGTGTCCAACACAAGCTGTCTTTGTGCCCAGGTATGGTAGACGGGGACTTGGGCAGCTGGCAGTTTCAGGGGAGGAAGGTGCAGTGGCCATCAAAAATTCGAAACTGGACTTTTTGGTGTCTTTCCTTTGTTTGGAGACTCTCTGAGAGGCTGGGTTTGGAGAGAGAGAGCGAAAGAGAGAGAGAAGGAGAGAAGGTGTTTTCTGGATTGCACAGGGGCAAGCTGGCGGCTCCAACCAAACAACGGACAATGGCAAATGTCCTGTTATGCTACGTGCTAGGTAGTTTAACTGCCCTAGAGGGCCAGGATTTGGACCGATATACTGGGGTCCAAGGTGTGTGGCCTAGGGATTCTCTCTTGGTGAGGACTGTGAAGACACTGGTCTCCTCAAGGGCTAGCAGACTTCGAACAGAAGAAAGTGTGGTGGGGGGAGGGGGGGTCTTGTCAGAGGTCAAGACTTGCAAAGGCACAGGATGGTTGGAGATGCTCAGCAATGGGCTGGGGAGCAGCACTGAGCAGAGGGCTGAAGGGCTGAAGGGAATTTACGCCTGCCTATTGTACCTGTGCAGGTCCGACCAAGCTCTTGACACACAGTGTGCCCGCTGAGTGGGATACAAACGCGACTTGGCTTCCCCTCAGCAACCAGGCTGTCTGTCACCCGTGACAGCAGTGCGATCCTGGACTGAGGGGCCATAGGACCAGAACTGGAGTCTAGGGTCTGCTGCTGGGTGCTAGGGGCAGGGGGCTCTCATCCCCTCACCGAGCTCCAGGCAGCACCCAAGGGCTGTGGGTGCACGTCCTCCGTGCCCCGCTGTTTTCGTTCTCACAGACCTGTGAGCCTACAAACTAAGCATCAGTTTCTTCATCTGTGGTTGGGGCCACCTTTAAGTGGGGTGACCCAAGGATGAAGCCGGTGTTGTGTGTGACTCCCGGCTGTGATGCTGGGGGATGAGGAAACTCCCTGGGTGCCGAGCGTCTAAGGAGACCCTTCGTCTTCATAGTGCTCAAGTCAGTTAGTCATTGGGTTTGGGCAATCCTGTGATAAGGAGGCCGAATCTAGAGATTGACATTGAAGGATGGAAGACAGCGTTTGACCTACGCTGTCTTCCAAACACTCATTGAAGTGAGAACCGTCAGACACCCCTCACCCCCATCCTCAGCTCTCCCAACTCCTACACACACACACACACACACACACAAAACCTCTTTTCCTTCCTAATCATTGCACACTGGTGACAGTCACTCTTCTTAGGCTTCAAATACCCGTGTAGGCCATGACACCCCAGAACGAACAGAGCTCCGGGTCATGCCTTACAATCTCAAGGAGAGCAGGGCGCCTTCACCAGGGTCCACTGCTTTCAGTGCAGCCTTCTCCTCAGGTGGCGGCAGGGTGGGGATCACCTCTGCTGATGAGGACACACTGGGGGTCCCTGAGTTCTTTGCTTCTGTGTTCATGGCCTAAACTGGTTGTCAGCGGGTTCCTGCCCGTGGTTCAGACTCCTTTGCAGCTCTGGGTAACTATGCCACCAAAACAAACTGCAGGTTCTTTCCTGACCCTTGGACTCGAGGGCCTGGAGAACTGCTAAGTCAGGAAGTGCCCGGGGAATCCAGGAAAGAGTCTCTTTGCAGGCAGAGCATGAAGCTGGGGGGGGGGGGGGGGCGATGGGAAGGAAGGAAGAAAGGAAGGAAGGGGTCCCAAGGCAGGCAGAGCTTGAGGCCCACTCTGCTGCAGGAGAGCTAATTCTTTTGGTTCCAGATCTTTTCAGCCCCGCCAAGCCCTGCAAAGTTCTATGAGGGGAACACCAGGTGCCGAGCCTGTCCCAGTCTGAACTGGAAGCCGTCAGGAGCCGGGGCTGTTTAAGGCTGGCAATCCGCTCCCTGCTAGGTCTAGGAGACAGCTAGCAGACTCTCGGCCTGCGCCACCATTGACCCTGCGCTGCACTGAAGTGAAGGCCGGACACAGGACTGAGGGGGAACTCAGAAGCAGCTCCCTCTCACATGCCAGGACAGCCACTCACAGGGCCTCCTCTGCTGGCCGTGCATTAGGGCCAGGCTGGCAGGGAAGCCTGAGAGACTGGCACCTAGTGCAGGGATCGGGCAGCTGCAAATAAAACACAGATCTTGAGCACGCAGGCAGGCAGGCGGGCAGGCTTTGGGACTCACCCAGAGCCAAGAAATCCTGGCTAAAGCTCAACTCCAGAGCGAGGAAAAGCACCGGGCAATACTTGAAACCAAGCAAGCCCCCTGGAAATGTTGGATTGCTGACAGCCAAGGAGCCAAGCCAAGGATTTTTTTCCTGCTGGCCCAAACGCAAAAGCTGAGGACTCAGGGGAGGTGGGAGAGCGGCCTGAGAAAAGAGAGGCCAGAAAATGGTCATCCAACTCAGACCCCAGCGCTCCGCATTTGGCAAGTGTGGGGGAGGGGACCCTCGACTTCACACACCTTCAAGGCCACGCTGTCCTGGCAGGTGCTCCAGTGAGGGGGCCTATGGCAGTGTGGTGTCTCCAACACTCCCGGGGCCTGGCTGCAAGGCCCAGCTTCCATCTGAGGTACGGTAGTGTATGAAGAATGTGTGAAGAAGTGGTTGAAGATTCCTGTCCCAAGCTGTGGAGGAACCCGCTATTATGATCCAGGGCCTGGCCTGACAGCTGGGTACCCAGTCCTTTTAAGAGACAAGCCCCGCCTACTCCCAACCCCACCCTTTCCACTGAGGCCAGCGAATCTCCTGCCTCCTCCAGCCTGCATGCACTCGCGCATTCTCTCTCTCTCTCTCTCTCTCTCTCTCTCTCTCTCTCTCCCCCCTCTCCCTCTCTCCCTCTCTCTTTCTCTCTTCCCTCCTTCTCCTCTTTCCCTTCCATAACCCACTAAATAAACTCTATACCCAAAGTCTCTGTATGGTGTGTCTGTCTCCCACCCGCCTAGGGGACCTGCCGAGGAGATCACCCACTGCTGCCCTGCCAAGGCCTCGGGTGACCCCCACTAGTGTATCTTTAGAAAGAATAACACCGGCCCCCTGAAGCAAACTTGTTCATTACACCTCGGACGTGGCTTGCTTCACTTTTTGGTTAGATCTCGTTTACTTGTTGATGTTAGGGATGGTACCTGTGGCATCACATATGCTAAGCATGCCTTCTCCACGAAGCTTCCCTCTTAGTGCCTGGCTACCTTATCCCAAATGCATGTGCACAGTAGCGCACTATGGGGAAAATGTATGAACACACAAAGGCGTGTTCTTTTTCTTATCACTTGCCGTCTGCAGAAGGAGGTTACTTTTTTTGAAGTTCTAAAATTAAGCTGGACATGGTGGCTTCCATCTGTAATCCTACCACTTGGAAGACAGAGGCAGGAGGATCAGGAGTTCTCAAAAAATAAATATAAATAAATAATAAGTTATAGCCAGGCGGTGGTGGCGCACGCCTTTAATCCCAGCACCCGGGAAGCAGAGGCAGGTGGATCTCTGTGAGTTCGAGGTGAGCCTGGTCTACAAGAGCTAGTTCTAGGACAGGCTCCAAAGCTACAGAGAAACCCTGTCTCGAAAAACAAACAAACAGAACAAAATAACAACAACAACAAAAAAGAAATCCTCCCTGAGAATAGACTCGATGCCACAATCCTCTTTATTCCTTGCCAGACTTGAGGAAAAAGACAAGAAAGAAATACGCAACAATATGACAGCTTTTTAAGAATAATAGAAAGAGAAGAAACATCTTCGGAATATAAGAGTGGGACACTCTCTTTAAAAAGGAATTTGGGCAAAAGATAGAAATGAGGGGTCAAAGGTCACCCATCCCTTCCCTCCCTGAAGGCGCTGACGTCATTTGAAACTATTTCCTATACACACAGAGCAATGTTTTTACACGAGATGGAGTTGTTAGAATGAGGGACTGGGGGCAGCTCAGGACAGCAGTGCTTGTCACATGAGTCCAGCACTGGAGAAAGGCCTTTCTTCCTGCCACTCCTATCTGAAGGTGACCCTGAGCTTGCCTGGGTGGTCGCCTCTCATCCCAGAGAGGATTGGTGTTAATTGTGAGCCTGGCAGATCTAGAATCACATGGGAGCTGGGCCTCTGGACATCCATGTGAGAAATTCTCTGGATTCCGTTCATTGGTGTGGGGAGCTCTGAGTTAATTGTGGGTAGCACCTGTGTAAGTAGAGCAAGTGAGCTGAGTGCTAGTGTGCACCTTTGCACACCTTTGCACGCCTTTCCTCGTCGTGGATGTGATGTGACTAGCCCTCTCAGGGTCCAGTCACCGACTTCCCTTCTGCAATAGAGTCTAACCTGGCACGTGAGCCAAAATCGATCCTTTCTCCCTTAAAACAGGAAGACAGTGGTGAATGTCCTAGCTCTCTCCTTTTCATGTGGTCCAGAACCCAAGTCCAGGAATGGTGCTGTCCACTTTGGGTGGGCGCTCCCTCAGGAGGGTGGGCAGGGAACCCTGTCTTGGGCTTTAGATACCGTGACCCTGGTCAGAAAAGACAAACCACTGGGCTGGGTGTGTAGTTCAGTGGTAAAGTGCTTAAGTAGACACGAGGTCCTAGGTTAAGTCTTCAGTATTGTGAATATGGGATGGGGGGATGAGAGGAGAGAGAAGGGGAGGGGAAGAGAGGAGGGAAGGAAAGGGAAGGGAAGGGAAGGGAAGGGAAGAGAAGGGAAGGGAAGGGAAGAGGAGAAGAGAGAAGAATGGCTGGGCATCTGACCCTGTTTCTTTATTCCCAGAATCCGCCACTGTCTGTATTCCTGGTGCTCAGTCCATTTTTGGGATGGAGGCAGGATGGTGGCAGTCCCGTTTGGTCTAACTCCAACTGAACATGGTTGAGATTCTCCTGGGGTTAGAGTTCTGTCCTCTCTGTGGAATGCTCAGGGCATGAAACTGGTCCTCTTCCATTCCTTGATCTGGAGTGCCTTTTGTGGGTACCTATCAATCCCCACTGAACTGCTTGCTCCTTGGTGTCCGGAGTCTGCTGCCGTAAAGCCCTGCTCCAGTGTTCTTGTCTGTCTCCTCTGTTGTCCTTGCCCTGTCTGTCTCCTCTGTTGTCCTTGCCCTGTATCTGGCCCAGAATCATACTCATTTAATCAAAATCTTAAAACTTATTTTACACTACGTAATTAAAGTAATACTTCAGGAATGTGTGATGTCACACGATCCACTCCTACCAGGCATAGTGCAATACAACCCAGCTCCTTGGGAACCTGAGGCAGGAGGATTGCTCAAGTCCAGGAATTTAAAGCCAGACTGAATAGCAGAACAGCATCCCAACTGGTTGAGTGTAGGGGTCATTAATTACACAGCAGAGAGGACTAATACATGCTTGTTATTATTTCTTGGGTGAGTACCCCTGGAGAAACAAACCAGAAAGGGAGATGCCCTATGACCTGTGGGGATCAGTCCTCATAAAGTAGCTACTTTGCCCCATGGAAGGCCAACGACCATGTGACCAGGTCACAGTCTTTCCTTCATGAAGTTTTCTGCCAGTGTAGTGCACTTCAGAATGGAAGGATACCTGGGCTGCGGCAGATGACCACAACTACTCAGGGGACAAGACCCCAGCATGCGTTGTGTGGCTAACGATCAATGCTGTCCCTGCGGCCGGGAATCAGTTGAGTTCCGCGTCAGGTGCTTGCCCCGTTGCTTTTGCAAAATCCCTGGCAAAAGTAGCTTAGGAGTGGAAGGGTTTATCTGGCTCGCAGTTCCTGGGATACTACGGTCGCGCAGGAGGAAAGTTATTGCCCACATTATGCCCACCATCAGGAAGCAAAGAGCAAAGGATGCTCAAGATTAGATTGCCTTCTCCTCCTGATGCAATCCAGGACCCCAGCCAACACACAGGGCAAGTCTTCCCACCTAGTCGAGGAAATCCCTCACAGATGTATCCAGATCTCTATCTTGTCAAGTTGACAGACAATACAAACCACCGCGAGCACTTCCACTACAAAAGTAAGTCCCAGGGCAGGGAAGCAGTTCCGTGGTAGAGTCCTTGCCTAGTGGGGCCTGGATTTGATCAGGGAGATTCCTCAGTCAGGCTGTGGAAACCCTGTCCTTCCGTGAGGACAAACAGAAGTGTCTGCTGTGTAGCCTCTCCTGGGAGCTGACCGGAGGAGCAAGGCACATGACAGCAATTTTCTCAGCTGGTGGGGAGCCCATGTCCAAGAAGTCCTCACCCCTCCCCGCTCTCTCTGTCCCTGAGGTTCTGGGAAATGGGCCCTATTCTCAGTCTCTGGGTTTTCCTGGTTGTTACTGGGGCAGAGCTCCCCAGAAACAGGTGGTCACAGGGTGGCTAAGAAAGAGGAAGCAACAAGCCCCATAGAGCCCAAAGAAGCAACTCAACCAGGAGACTATAAACCTGTCAGAGCCAGCAGACGCCCTGGGAGACATGGCTATCTTGGGGGGTGTCTACCCACCATCTTCTTTCTGTGACTGGCAGCCAGTGTGACCCATCCCCCCTTCCTTGTAGGAAGTTTGATATAAAACAGATCGTTTGTCCACTTCTGATCACTTGATTTCATTTTGTTCTCTCTCTCTCTCTCTCTCTCTCTCTCTCTCTCTCTCTCTCTCTCTCTCTGTTTATTCCTTTCTCTTCTGGTTTTGTCACTTAAGCTAGTCAACGTCTGCTTCCCTGTACCCCATTCCCGCCTTCCATGGAAGCAATGCTGCCCTTGGGTTGGATGCTTTAAGCCTCTGCAAACACCCATAGATCATGAAGGAAAAAACCCAGCCCATTTGCTTTTGGTTTCTTGCTGTTGTTGCTCCTGATTTTCCGCAAATCTTTCATAAATGTCGGAGGAAGAATGCCTTTTAGGTTAAACATGAAAACTTCCAAGTCCCAGAGAAAACCGAACAGTCACATGCACTGCCCAGAGGGGAAATGAAGAAAGCCATGGTTAACAGGTCGATTCTGGACGTTGTAGAAATAACTATGCCAGGCTGGGTGTGTGGGTGCACGCCTTTACTCTAAGCACTGAGAGGCAGAGCCAGGCAGATTTTTGTGAGTTCAAGGCCAGCCTGGTCTACATAATGAGTTTCAGCCTACCTAGTGATACCCTCTCCAGAAAGAGAGAGAGGGAGAGAGAAGGAGAGAGAGAGAGAGAGAGAGAGAGAGAGAGAGAGAGAAGAGAGAGAGAGAGAGAGAGAGAGAGAGAGAGAGAATCTGTGGAGGACCTCAGACCCAGTTCATCTTCCTTGGGTAGGCAGCCATCAGAGCCACTACTGGGGGCTGTGTGTTGTGTGATCAGGGTGAACCTGGTATCAACAGGATAGGAGACTGGCAAAGAAAGAAAATCATAAGTAAAGGGAGAGTCAGATCCCGCAGATGCCCCCGGCACAGCATCATCCATGGTGATCTGGAACTTCACATTGATGCTATTATCCTTTGAACACCTTGGCTTTCCATAAACGTCTGTTGCCTCCTAAACAGTGGCCAGATGTTCCTGTGTCTACCGGAGAGCCAGCATGAGGGCATGCACATCGAGGCACGTGGCATCCAGCACGAGGCTGTGCCTTCCTCCTCAGCATGAGGGTGGTATCCATCATGGTCACTGTTGCTGCCAAGGGCCTCCAGCTACCACCTTCCACCTACTCAGGCTTCTTTCTTCGAAGAAAGATGCTAGTGTCTCGTACTAGCTCCCTCGGTGGAAAGATCGAGTGGCCTTAAAGATCCTTCTTCAGTCCCTGACACCCAGGAACCTACTCAGCTTAAAAACAGAAAGCAGCCTTCCCATCATGCTGCCTCCACACTGAGAGCTGGGCGGCTTCCAGTCAGAGTACCTCCCCCTTAACCCACACATCCTTATGTGACTTTAGAGACTAACGAAAAATAAAAGCTTCTTGCTCGCATGTTTGGCGGAGGCTAAAAGCTTACTGAAGTCGACGATACGGAAATTCCATCTGAATGGCATGTAGAAAGAATCAATTTCAGGGTGACCCGGGGGCACACCCTTCACTCTGAGAGGTGTGGATGTAGTTAAAAGATGTCTGCTGAGAACTCGGGAGGGAGGCTGAGGAATGGGGACCAGTCTAAAATTAAATAAAGAGCCAGTTGTGGTGGTGGTACACACTTGTAATTCTGGTATATGGGAGATAGAGGCGAGGGATTAGGAGTTCAAGGTCAGTCTCGTCCACAGCGGTGGTTTGAAAGAGAATGGCTCCCATAGGCTCTTATATTTGTGTGCTTGGTGTTCAACTGGTGAGCTGTTTGAGAAGGGTCAGAAGGATTAGGAGATGTGGCCTTGTTAGAGGAGGAGTGTCCCTGGGGTTGGTTTTAGGTTCAAAAGCCTGTGCCAGACCCTGTGGCTTTTGCCTACTGCCCGTGGGTCAGGATGTAAAACTCTCAGCCATTGCTTCAGCGCTGTGCCTGCCTGCATGCTGCCATCCCCCGCCATGATGATAAAGGACTAAACCTCTAAAGCTGGAAGCAAGGCCCCAATTAAGTACATTCTTCTGTAAGAGTTGCCTTGGTCACGATGTCTCTTCCCAGCCATAGAAACCCTAAGACACCGGCCTTTTGAGACACTGTCTCAAAGTCAAATCAACCAATTACTCAACACATAAAGTGCTTAGCTAGTGTCTGTAGTCTAACGCACAGTCATTTACCACCTGGTTCTTTCTGCGTGGTAAACTGTGGTGTGTCAGATGAGAAATATTCCCCTCCAAGGCTCAAGTACTAGAACACTTGGTCCCCAGTTGTTTTGGGGGAGGTTTAAGAAGCACAGCCTAGTTGAAGGGCGTGGTCACTGGTGGTGGGCTTCAATGTTCTATAGCCCCATCCTTCTTTACTCTCTCTGCTTCACGCTTGTGGAGGTCTGAGCTCTCAGCTTCCTGCTCCAGCCACCATGCCTGCTGCCAAGCCTCCCCACCATGATGAATCCTTATCCTCTAGAACTGAAGTCCACAGAACCTCTTTTTTCTATAAATTACTTTGGCCGTGGTCTTTTCTCCCAGCAACAGAAACGGAACTAAGACACAGTCATTCCTAACCGTGGGTCTGAAACAGGTGTAGTGTTGATTTCCAGGTTCTGTAGACCCTGGGGTAATGGCCGGGGTCAGCTATTGAACCAGGGGGCCTGGCTGGACTGGATGGTTCTTTGGTCTGTTTCCTGCTTCTGAGACAGAATGCACGGAACTAAGCAATTGATAAAGAATAGAGATTTATTTTGTTCATAGTTCTGGAGGCTCGGAAATCCAAGAACTTGATGTCTCAGCTGGTGTGGGAAAGAGAGGATGAGAACAGGAGGACAAAGGAGGCCCAACTCGATTTTAGAACTTAGACGCAGCTCCTGATTCCCTAGTGAGTCTGGGGGATTCACTCTGCAGGCCATGGCCGCACTGCACAAGGGGATCTCAGCTAGATGGCTGCTATGTGCTCATCTGGGGGGCCCAGACCTACTCTTAGGCCTTCCTGGACAGAGACCAGGCAAAAGGATGAGGGCTGCGTGAGGAATGAAGCGATGCTTTAAGTTTGAATGACTGTGCCTCTAACCTGTAAGCCCCGTTTAACCAAGGATAGATAACTTCCGGGAATGCTGGGGGCTGTTCATGTAAGGTGACAAGTCTCGTGTTCTCACTTCTATAATAAACAAGCTTGGTTGCCCCAACGGCAGAGGCTGTACTTGATCACATGTAGGCAGGTCGTACATGCAGGCAGGAAATACATCAGGATGTATGTTTACCCCCACTGGACAAAGGCAGGAAATTCAAAGCCTTGTGGGTCTTGCCTTTATAAGCCTCTGACTAACGTAATTTGGCTCCATACTGTGGAATCCCCAGGAAGGGAACTGGTTGGTGTCCGGTGTCCTGGCCAGTAGTTGATAAAGCTTGCTTTAACTTTGGCTCAAAAATTGTGGTAGTGGTCTTATTCTCGCCCGGTGGGATTAACAGCCAGAGCGGGGCCTCTATTGCTTTCTGCTAGCCCGAGCAAATCAGCTCACAGGGGAGAAGTGATTGCTGCCCAGTGGGACACAGGGTAAAGGGACAACGGGACACTGTGACTTTTGTTGTAACTATATCACTATAGACCCCAGCATGCACAGTCTCTGTGTGGTTTTCACCATTCCGGAAGCACAAAAGGCGTGTTCATTGGCCTGCTTGGGATGGAAACAGGAGACAAAATAAGGCTGCAGATCCAGAAGAGACGCTGCCAAAGGGGACTCCTCAGCTGCGCCTACTCCCCAAATCCACCTCGGCCCAGCCTGACTCCTTCCCCAGCATTTGAGAGCCTTGTTGGGCTTCCAGCTAGGATGGGGATCTGCTCTCAGGACCGTAGCTCTTGGCAGAGGCAGTCCCTACCTCCCACCTTGCTCTCTGGTTCTCCATGAGCGACTTTGCTTTTCTAAAGCCAGCTCAACTTCTCTGGGAAGCATGGTGGTCTCTGGAGCCAGTTATTTTCGTCTTCTCTGGACATTAACAAGTAGTTACTGACGTGGTTATTGTCCGCAAGGTCACCCTGAATGATCAGCCAGAGCGGCTGGAAGTTTGGACCCAAGTGCGGAGCTGCCAGACAGACTCTTGGTTTAGACTGGACAAAGAAGTTTCCTTGTGGTGGCACCGGGAGGGACCACCTGTCTCCCTCTCTGGATTTGCTCACCTCGCTCCACCACCGTTTCTCAGCAGACGGGGCAGGCTCTCCCCTTCCCATCCAGTCCTCTTCCGCACAGGCACCCTCCGACCCTGAGGAGCGGGTGACACCTGGCTGTGCAAAGGAACGTAGGTAAAGGCTGCCAAGCGAGGCTTCTGGGAAAGTCTTTTCTGATTGTTTTTAGAAAAGGGAAGTAGCGCCTTGTTTGTCCTTCCTCTTTCTCCTGCGGAGAGAGCAGGAAGTTCGGCAGCATTTTTACAGTCTTGAGGACTAAGGTTGGGAGCTGACGATGAAGATCAAAATGACCGGAGCAGCCTGGGGACCTGAGAACTTACTGAAGAAGCCGCACTAGGCCGGAGTTATGCAGATTCATGTTAAGTCTTTGTTGATTGAGAGAGCTGTGAATTTCTAAAAGCCGGTCAGTGAAGCACTGTCCACTTCCAGCTGTCCTTCAGTACTGGGGACTGAATGTTATTACTTATTTATTTATTTATTTAAATTGTTGAGGGAAGGTTTTATGTAGTTTAAACTGGCCTCAAACTTAGTATGCAACTAAGGATCATCCTGAACAGATCCTCCTGCCTCCGCACCTCTGACGTCAACCACAAAGCCTGGCTTCATCTGGCTCAGGAGATTGGACCCAAGACCTGCCGCATGCTAGACAAATGCTCTAGCAAAGGAACTATGTCTCCTGGCACGTTAATCCCGCCCTCCTTTGGTGGCATGGGGTACTGAACTAGGTCTTCATGTTTGCTAGACAAGCACTCTACACTAAACTACATCTCCAGTCCTTCCTAGATTATTTTTTAAAAACTTTTTTTTTCTTCAAAATCTTATAACCATACTAAATCCAGCATGGAGGCTGAGTCTCTAGTTCCTGTAAACGAGAGTCCCAGGTCAGTCAGGGGTCAAAGGGAAGGCATCACAGAAGTTAGTGATTCACAGTGGGTCAGACACACGTGAGCCCTTCCCCTCCTGGGCTGGTCCTGTGTGTAAACTGTCCCATAAAGAGATGACTGTTTACTCTAAGAAGAGGCCAGGACCTGTGTGGGTCAAGCTCCTGAAGCCAGTGAGCTGGCCATCGGAATGTTGAGTGTGGGCGAATAAGGCAAGGAAGTGGCTGCCAGCTTCCACTGAGTCACCACGGACTGCGTGGGGGAGGGCTGCCCGTGCTCCACCTGGGTGTCGCAGGAAGAGCAGGGACAGGAAGGAGGCTGGCTCTTGCCCAGTAGATCAGATCCCGGAGGCCAAGCAGGCTGGAGACACACACACTGCCCTGTGGAAACCCCCAGGGATGCAGCTGAATGTGCAGGAGTCTCTCTGGAGTGGGGGTAGGGGAGTGGGGTAAGCCCAGACACTTCCAGGCCCTTGCCTTTGTCTCATCTGAACTCCAGAAGCTGCTGGGTGTCAAATACAGATCTTGAAAAGTTGAGGTTCAGGGTCCGTCCTACTTAGCTTTAGCTGTCCTTCTGACACAGCCTAGTCATCTGAGAAGGGAGGGGGGCTCAATTCAGGGACTGCCCAGATCAAATTAGCCTGCAGACACATATGTAGGGGACTGTCTTGGTTGCTAATTGATCATAGGAGAGCCATGTCAAGGTGGATGATACCATGCCCAGAGCAGGTAGTCCTTGAGCTTAATGAGAAAGGCTAGCTAGGCGTGGCCCAGGCCTGTGAGCCACTGCCTTCCCTAAGTGATGGACTGTTTTGTAAAGTGTTATCTAAAGCTGCCTTTAGCTGTGCTTGCCGCAAGGACAGAAGGGAAACTGGTCCCTTAGCTGCCTGCTCTCCTTCCCAGAGCAGGGATGTGACACTGAGCAGGTTTTCAAACATAATAAAACAGACAATGAGAGACCCTGGGGGTTGGAGGGGAGAAGAGAGTCCAGCAGGTAGGAGGGGATGTGGACAAGACACAAACATCACAGGAAGCCGGCTCAGGACCACAACTCCAGTTAGCCGCTTGTCACCTGAGTGTGAGGCGCCCCTGACACTCCAGAAAGGAGGGAAGCATAAGGAGTATAAAGGCCTGGCGTACTGGCTTAGCCCCAAGGCAGGCTGAGCCAGAGCCAAGAAACTTTTCTGTTTCTCACTATTAATGTGGCTATTTTTAAAAGATTTATTATATATATATATAATATTGTGGTGTGTGTGTGTGTGTGTGTGTGTGTGTGTGTGAGAGAGAGAGAGAGAGAGAGAGAGAGAGAGAGAGAGAGAGCGCTCTCTGCACGTATGCCTTTAAGCCAGAAGAGGACATCAGACCCTATTATGGTTGTGAGCTACCAGGTAGTTGCTGGGAATTGAACTCAGGACCTCTGGAAGAGCAGCCAGTGCTCTTAACCCCTGAGCCATCTCTCCAGCCCTAATGTGGCTATTTTAACTCATACACTGAGGATGGGTAGCCAGATCTGGATAATCGGTGCACTGGCTATGACCCACATACATCCCCCACAGTCAGGTGGCACGAATGCCCAGAGCAACATTCAGCAGAGGTGATACTAGAAATCTATTTTAGAACAGTCAGTGGGTGGTAATCTGTCACCGAACCTGTCCATTGAGAGGTGATCATGCTAGGCTCATCAGTTATGAACTCAGGTCTCCTTGTTACTCTCGCAAGCTACCCAGCTTGCCCCTGGGCTCGGAGCCATTCTCTGGCTTCTCTCCAAAGAGAACCTGTGTAGATTAAAGTCTGTTGGTTACACTTTCCTCCTCAGCCTGTGAACACCTGTTAGTTGGTCTAGCAGCTAAGTCGGTGGGGAGCATCCCCTGGGTATGCCAGCCACCAGGAGAGACCCTCAGAATGTAAAGGAGATACATGGAGGCTGGAGCTCAGCAAGGAGAGGGGGCATGGGATGATGGTTTCTTTACATACTAATGCTCAATGTAGACTAAACAATTGATTTGGTACCTGGCCTGGATGATTGGGTAGGGTCTGGCTACCCACTAGATATATGGGCAGGGGATGAATTGGGGAACAAATTCTAAGGGCAGAAAAGTCAATGATGTAGGCTTGAATTGCCCTTTGACCAGAGCAGAGTTCTTGTAGGGGGCACCCCTGCTCCTGGGGTTCATCTTGAGGATAGTTTCTGGCCAGCCTGCTAAAACATCCTGTTTGTTCCTGTGCTCCCTCTGCCTCGCCTGGTGATTAGCTATAGGGCATTGTTGACTCCACCTTGGGCGTGGTGATTTCCCACCTGCCTGGGGGGGGTATTCCATTGTGCAGCAGCCAGGTATTTAAGGTTTTCCCTAAATTTGAATAAACAGCATTCTGCTGATCTCTTTTCGAATGACCCAGGTCTCTTGTGTGTTCTTTCAGTCTTCAGGCCCTTGCCCAGCTCGTGTGTGGTACAGTGGCACGCGGACTGTACTGAGAGTAACGCAGGCGTTACAAGTTCTGCTTTTTTGTTTTATTTTATTCTTTCCGTTCAAACTCATTTCTTCTTACTCTCGTCCATGTTACTATTACATGGTCTGATGCTCAAAGGAAAATTCGCTTACATAAAATATCTCCAGGTGATGGTTTCCATGGAGTAGCAATAGCTAAGTCCTTGGGAAGTGCATCGAAGGGAATTTAGGCTTTGTGGAGGCCCGCTTTCTCCAGAGTGGAGATTTCCAGTTCACTTAAAATTGATCCAGGTTACTGGATGACATGGGTAGATTCCTTTATGAGGTTCTGCTTTGTCCTTAGGAACCTCTAAGATGCAGACAGCATTAGCAAAACCCTTGAACCGGCTACACACCTGAAAGCAATATCAATGATTTTGGGCTTAGGAACAAGATCATAGCCAACCAGTGTGTCATCCCTATTCCCAGGCACTGATGTCTGGCTTGTTGAAGTATGTCACCCAGAGAGCATCCGACTCCTCGTTTGCCTTATGTGTCCCCCGAGAATAGCAGAGAATGAACCGGCCAGCGGCAGCAGCGCTGGGGCCAAGACCTGGTACAGGAAGCCTGGGGCAGGATGGAAGCACACAGGCTGGAGCTGAAGAGAAGCCAGTGTGAGCTGGTGGGAGGCTTCGCAGTTCGTGGGGGGCCAGAGCAGAGTTTTTATGAAGAAAAAAATAGGAAGCTTAAGAAGAATTGTCAAATTAATTTATTTCTAGATTTACTTTTTTTTTTTTTTTGGTTTTTCAAGACTGGGTTTCTCTGTGTCGCCCTGGCTGTCCTGGACCTTGTCCTGTAGACCAGGCTGGCCTCGAAACTCCTTTTGTTCAGGCCCCACATCTCCCCTGCACAGCCCTGTGTGGGTCTGGCTGGTCTATCTCATCGGAGACTGGTTCCGGGTTGAGCATGTGACCGAGCCTGGTCTACTTCTGAGAAAATGACCTTGTCTCTAAAAGAAGCCCCTAGGAAGAGACAATCTTTCCTTTTGCCCAGGACACTGTTTCTTCTAGAGGTGATCATTTGGTCACTAGTTTGAGGATGAAGTTGATAACGAAGGCAGCCGAACAGAGATTCCCCAAGTGACTGCTGAGCCGTGGCCCCACCCACCCTTTCTTTCGGTGGCGAACCCACTGTTGTTATTGAAGCCAATGTGAGTCAGGGTTTTCCTTACTTTCGTCCCAAAATATCCTCTTGCCTTCCTGCCAGCTCTTGAACACTCTTTTTCCTCAGTAAGCCTGTTCTCTAGAGAACTCGCTGGAAGCCAGGTCCACAACCAGATGATACAGGAAAATCGGGTCTCCTTGTGGGGCTCTTAGTCTCAGTGGTAAGAGTTTAAGGGGCTAGAGAGACCACTCAGCAGTTCAGAGCAGTTAAGAGCTGCCTTCCTTTACCTCCTTCTTTTTTTTAAAGATTTATTTGTTTTACGTGTATGTGTTTTACCTGAATGTATGTGTGTATATGTGTGCAGGTTGATGTCTGAGGAGGTCAGGAGTAGGCACCAGATGCTCTGGCACTGGAGTCACAGGTGTTTGTGAGCCACCACGTGGGTGCTGAAATGGAACCCGGGTCCTCTATAAAAATAACAAGTGCTCTTAACCACTGAGCCATCCCTCCAGCCTCCACACTTGCTGCTCTCGGAGAGGACTTTGGCTCTGTTCCCAGCGTGGAAATGGTAGCTCACAACAGTCTATACCTCCAGTTAATCAGGTAATCTTACATTTTCTTCTGGCCTCCGAGGGCACCAGGTCACAAGCAGTCACACACATACCTGTAGGCACGCAAGTAAGTAGAAAGGAAAATTACTGTTTGGAGATTGTATTTATTTTTATTTTATGTGCTACAGCTGTCTGGTGCATGTCTGTGCGTGTAGTGCTAGCAGAGACCAGAAGAGGGTGCTGGATCCCCAGAGACAGGAGCTAGAGCCGGCTATGAGTCACCATATAGGTGCTGGGAATTGAAGTGGGTCCTACGGCAGAGCAACTGATGCTCTTAACTGCTGAACCCTCGTCTAGGCCCAAAATAAATAAAATGCAAGGAAAAAACAACAACAACAAAAAGAATGGACTCAAATGGCAGCTCAAAGACAATTTTATTAGAGTTTAACAGAAAAACTCCCAGGCAGGCTAGCTCTAAACTTCCACGGCTGCTCAGGAGCAGGAAGAGTGGAGGGAAGGAAACAGCCATGCTTCGACGCTGGCATGGAGGCCAAACACACGGCAGACCACATGGTGGAAGAGAAATTTTAGAGAACAAATACGGAAGCTAAAATTGTTAGGGAAAGCACACTTAGGAAAAAGAAGAGAAGGAGAAGGGATGTGTCTCCGAAATAAAATAATTCAGAGGAGGGGGCTGGTGGGGCACGGTGCGATCGGTAATAAAAGATCCGCCAGACTAGTTTATTACAAAATATACAGCTTTAATAAACAGAGGGAAGACTTACACCAGAATCCCAACGATCCGTCGGTATGCAGGAGCCAGGCGAGAGATAGATAGATAGATAGATAGAGAGAGAGAGAGAGAGAGAGAGAGAGAGAGAGAGAGAGAGAGGGGGGGGGGCGGGGGGGGGGGGGGGGGGAAGGCGCTCTCGCCAGGTTTAAAGGTAAACTTTTGCCTAAGGGCGACACGCCCCACGAACAGAATGTGATTGGCTAAACTCCCCTATCAGGGTGCAGATTTCAAAGCTTCACAGCTGCGAGCTATTCCGACAGAGGTGGGCGTTCTGGGAAGGAAGGGCACTGGCTCTCATCAAAGGATGAGTTATCCTGACTGTCCCTTTAGCAGGGTTAGGGGCTCCCTTGCCGAATGACCAGCCCAGCACAGCTGAAATGGTAGGCCTCAACCCAGAGAGTCCTGACCCAAGGTTTTCCTTAAGGAGTCTTTAGCGCTGCTCTCCCCAGCTCGCCTGGGCTTCTTGTTCTTCATCTCAAAGTCTTTGCACAGTTGCTTTCCTTCATTCCTCTTTTGTCCCTTCCCCTTCTCCTTATTTCCTACACACTCACCCATGAGACACCAGCCACAGGTGAGCGCGCCATGCCCTTGCTGTTCTGACCCTTGAGTTAGATAACTGTAGGCCACGTTTGTCCCAGACCCCGGAACTTCGGAATTACAGACTTTTCCCAGGACTGTCTTCGGAAAGCTGGAATAGTGGTTGACCCCACCATGAACCGATGAGGCTGCTTGGGATAGACCCAATAAGGTGCTCACTGGTCACCATGGTATCCAGTAGCCAACAGTCTTGACTAGCATTTATGAAACACTGTGCAATTCTCAGTGGCACCCCCATTTTCGGCAAGACAAAACATAAGCCAGATCTTGGTGAAAAAGACAAATCTGGTGTGGGGGACAGCAAAGTCCTTGGAGGAAAGGGCTCGTGTCTCTTAATCTCTGACCTCAGGCAGATTCCATCCTCTCCAAACAGGAGCTGGGCTTAAGAATTAAGGACAGGAGCTGGAGAGATGGCTCAGCAGTTAGGAGCAGTGGTTGCTCTTCCAGAGCATCAGGGTTTGATTCCGACCACCAACATAGTAGCTCACTACTGTCTACAACTCTAATCCCAAGGAATCCGACATCCTCTCTGGCCTCAAGGCACCGGGCACACAGGCAGTGCACAGACATACATACCCGCAAAACACCTATACACACCAAATTAAATTAAACTAAAATTGCAATGAAAAGAATCTAGTACCAAACCCAGGCGTGTTAGCAATACCAGCACTCAGGAAGCTGAGGGAGGAAGATTGCTGAGTTTCAAGGCAGGCTGAATCACAGAGAGACTGTCTAAAAAAACAAAACTCTCACAACTAAAGCCAGGCTTGGTGGTGCACACCTGTAATCCCAGCCCTTGGGGGCCTGGGCAGACTGAGTTTGGGTCTCAACAAGACAACAATATGGACAGCAAACCCAGAACCAGTTTTTTTCTTTTCTTTTCTTTTCTTTTCTTTTCTTTTCTTTTCTTTTCTTTTCTTTTCTTTTCTTTTCTTTTCTTTCCTTTCCTTTCCTTTTCCTCTCCTCCCCTCCCCTCCCCTCCCCTTCCCTCCCCTCCCCTTCTTCTCCTCTCCCCTCCCCTCCCCTCCCCTCCCCTCCCTTCTCCTGTCCTCTTCTCTTTTCTTGAGTCTCTTCAACTTGAAGTCCTCATCAATCCAGGAGGGGTCAGTAGCAAGCAAAAGGTGTCGCCGTAGGATGTGGCCAGTGACCTGGCTTCTGGGTTTACCAGTTCTGGGTATTGGAAGAAAACACTGGGCCGCACAATAGCCCTTTCATGAACATCTTTTCTGGCAGTCTTCGTTGAATTTAGTACTGGAAACTGACTTCCCCTAAACTCTCTCTTTCTGGCTCCTGCTCCTGGAATTGGAGACTGGAGACGGAGATACAGAGTCAGGCTCTGGGGGAGAGGAGAGGCAGAGAAGGTCAACAGGCCCTGCGCGCCCTTTCAGCAGCCCCAGCAGCTGCCTGCACCCGCCGAGCATTGTCATGTTAATTCCTGGCCAGCGTCAGGCCGGGCAAGCCAGCTCAGCAGCCGTGACTCACCCTTTTCCTGCTGAGGGCCTCGGAGGAGCCCTATAGGCCCTGCTGGGCACACCCCTTAAATGGCACGTGCCCTCATAATTTCTGGGGGTGTTACAGCGTGTGCGGATGTGTACCCCGAAGTGGACTCACCGAACCTTGTATGGGTGATTCCTAGCCCCCGTCCTGCACAATGCTCTCTACCCAGAGAAGAAGGGTCCACGGCTCAACTCCAGTCTTCAAGAGGGCGAGGGAGAGAGGAAGGGAGTGTGTAGAAACAGGACCTGAGTCAATGAACTGAGCTGGGCAGGGTGGCACCCTGAGTGGGTGGGGAGGGGAATGGCCAGAAAGATAACCAAACATGGAAAAATTCTTCCGATAATGGACTGGCTTCTTTATCCCCCTCCATCCCTCCACATCTGCGGGCTGCCACCAATTTGTCAAAAATTCCAGAACCATCTTAAGATGAACTAATATCAGGTTTATTTATTCTTTTTCCTGCTCTGTTCATTTATTTGTTTCGCCTTGTTTTTTAGCTTTGGTGTGTGTGTGTGTGTAAAAGGAAATTATTACTTTATTTGTTCCTTGGTTGCTCTGGGTCCTAGGTGGCTGAAAGGTTTGGTAGAGAGAGCTTCTGTGGGCTGGCATGAGACACAAAGGGGTGGAAATACTGAGAGCCTCGGCAAGAAAGCGCTAGGAGGAAGGGGGGGTCACAGCACAGGTGGCATCCCCAGGAAGTGGGGGTACAGTGGGAGGGAAGGATCTCGAAGGCAGGTTGTTAGAGGACGAGGAGTTAGCAAAGACATTGGAATGAAGGACAGACAGGAAGAGCAGTGAGAATCACTGACTTGAGTCCCGGCCAGGGTGGCCTCTGGGGGTCCCTGCTGACCAGCAACTGACACAGGGGAATGGAGATGGGCTAGACCGGACACTGAGAGGTCGGCAAAGGAGCTACCTGGGTCCTCACCAGAGAATGGGGCTGGTGTTTGGTTTCTCATGACAATCCTCGTGCCTTCGCCTCCCAGATACTAGAATTATAGGCATGGGCCACTGTCCTAATTTGCTCACTGTGATAAAACACTGCCCAAATCAGCTTGGAGCAGAGCGGGTTTATGTCAGCACTGTTCCCAGGTCACAGTCCGTCCCTGGGGAAGGCAGGAGCTGATGCGGAGGCCAAGGAGGGGTGCTGCTTGCTGGCTTGCTTTCCATGCTTTCTCAGCCTGCTTTGTTATACAGCCAAGGCCCACCTGCCCAGAGATGGGACCCTGAACAATGGAAGCTGGGCCCTCAGACATCCATCAACAAGCGAGAAAATGTCCCGCTGACATGCCCACAGATCAGTCTAATGGAGGCAATTCTTAAGAGAGATTGCCTCGTCCCAGGTGAGCATCCAGGTTTGAGTCAGATTGACAAAACTGTGATAACCACTATGCCTAAGATTATCAGTTTTTTATCTCTCTACATTTTAAAGCTCTCGAGATTATGATAACCACTATGCTTAAGTTTATCAGTTTCTTATTTCTCTAAATTCTAGAGCGTCTGAGTTTAAAAAACAAACTTCAGTACAAACACTGGGTTCTGAGGCCTCGTAGTAAAGAAATCCCTAGAACAGTGGTTCTCTGTGGGTCGCGAACGACCTTTTTCAGAGAGTTTGCCTAAGACCACCGGCAAAACACAGGTATGTACGTTATGATTCATAAGAGTAGCAAAATTGCAATTATGAAGTAGCAATGAAAGGAATTTATGGTTGGGAGTAGCTACAACCGGAGGACTTGCAGTAAAGGGTCACAGCATTAGGAAGGTTGAGAACCGCGTCACAGCAGCTGTTGATATGAACTGCCCGTTCCCACCTTCCTCTCCAATGATGAAATGAATGGCATCTGGAGCCCAAACCCCAGCCCTCCTGGACCAAAGCCAGGTGATCGTGTCTCCTCTCCTTATCTGCCTCTGGTTTGATGGAGAGGCAGGATGGTGAAGGAGTAAAACCTCTGTGGTTAGGGAAGCATAAATCAAACTAACAGGGCTGGTTCAAGAGCCATAGGTAGAAAAAAGTGTTTCTGAGAGAAACTTCATCATCTACAACATGATACATGGTTCTAGCCCTGAAAGAGTCAGTTTTGTTATGTGTGTGTGTGTGTGTTGTGATGTTTTGTGTGTATGGTGTAATGTGGTATGTGTGTGTGTGTAGTATGGTATATGTGATGTGGTATGATGTGGTGTGATGTGGTGTGTGTGTGTATGTGTATTTGGTGTGATGTGGTGTGTGTGTATGCTGTGCTGTGATGTGGTATGTATGTGTGATGTGGTGTGTATGTATGTGTATTTGGTGTGATGTGGTGTGTGTGTGGTGTGATATGGTATGTGTGTGTGGTGTGATGTGGTATGTGTGTGTGGTGTTATGTGGCATGTGTGATGTGGCATGTGTGTATGTGTGGTGTGTGTGGTGTGATTTGGTGTGTGTGTATGTGTGTGTGTGTGTGTGTTTGTAGGGCTGGGGACCTTCACAGTCCTCATGCTCCTACAGCAGACTGTCTACTTACTGAGTCATCTCTGTTCAGTTTTCTTGTTGCTCTGTTTTGGGAGATGGCCTCTAACTCAGTTTTCAAGTGCTGGGACCTCAGGTGTGCACCACCACACCGGGCTCTGGCAAGATCTTGATGTGCTGTTCAGGTTGGTCTCCAACTTTTGGGCTCAACCAATCCTCTGCCTCCTGCCTCCTGAGTAGGTGGGTCCTCCCGAATAGGTGGGTCCTCCTGAGTAGGTGGGTCCTCCTGAGGTCGTGGGTCCACAGGCATATGGACCAATTGTAGATAATGGATGGATACATATTGAGCCAAGTATGATAATGCATACCTGTAATTGCAGCGCTTCCAAGATAGAGGCAGGAGGATCAGAAGTTCAAGACCAGCCTGGTCTGTATGCTACCCTGTCTCAAACAAACAAATAAAATAAACAACAACCACATACACACAAAATCTGTCTGTAGAGATTTGACCCCTACTCCTTTGCCTTCATTTGTGTTCAACTCAACTATCCTGTATATTGGGCTGTGTTTTCCTTTGAGTGGTTGATAAGATCCCTCGTCTTGGTTCCTTCAAACCCTTTGAGAAACAAATTCTTTGATACATGCTCTTTTTCTTTTCTTTTCTTTTCTTTTTTTTTTTTTTGCCAGCCCCGGTCTCGCACACTTTTAATCTAGCCCTTGGGAGGCAGAGGCAGGTGAAGCTTTGCGAGTCTGAGGCCAGCCTGGTCCACAGTGTGAATGAGTCACAGGCCAGCCGGTAAGATGGGGAGACGCAAACGAACCCTGGTTGCTTAGGAGACTTTGGGGAGTTGTTCAGGGAAACGGATGTGGTTTGGAGTGGCTGTGACCTTTAAGAAAGAGAAGTGTGGCTGAGCCCTCGGCTGCCTGTATGGAGCTACACACTCTTTCAATACTGGTTGAGTAGATATCTCTTCATTATCCCTTCTCTCCTGGTGTCCACTAGACAATCTGAAATATCTAATCGCAAGAGTACATTGCAAACTGCTCCCATGTCCACACTGAGCTGTGAGTTAGTGTCCAGTAACTCAGTGACTGTCTATGCCACTGCTTAATGAAGGTTTCTGGTGCTAGAAAAACCATTTCTAAAGACTTTAGCCATGCTCGGTGAAAACACAGGATAAAATACTCCAGACCATAGTCACGAAGCTTTCACACTGCATGTACTCAGGGCTCCCCAAAGTCATCTGGCTCTCACTTCTCCGGGGTTGTCAAAAGCATCTGTCTTGGACCACTGACGTCACCTGTACTCCTTCCTGGCACTCCTGGGCAAATCATCTGGTTATCTAGGTGCCTGGTGTGTACCTTGACTTTCAATAGGCAATTTCTTACAGTCGTAAATATCAGCTCGCTGTTCCCACATGCTGATGCTGTAGCCAGAGGTCTTGACTTTGGGCTGCAGCCCTGGGAGGCCCTTGTTGCTGGGAGTAGCTGTCTAGGCAGAGGTGATGGCCGGCTGGGCCAGCTGGGGAGATTTGTTCAGTTGAACTGTGCAGGGGAATAAGAAGGGAAGGCCTGGGTCTTTTTCCTCTGCCACACATCCCCACGGAAGCTAGCTTTATACGTTCAAAGGCGAATAGGCATTGACTAGACGTTATCTGGTCCCCAGGAGGATATGCTGGGATGCTTCCACTATGTTTCTCAGGGCTAGCCATGGGTTACAGCCAACTGGGGACCTCACAAATGATGACGCCTGAGCATCTAGACCGTCAGACTCTGCAGGCTCTGGCCCACACCCTGCTCGTTGTTTGAATGCTATTGTTTGTGTGGAATGTTTTGTTTCAGTCACACGTGTTTATGTCGTGGGGTGGGAGGAACATGCGTACTACATAGGTGTAGAGATCAGAGGACATCTTGCAGGAGCTGGTTCCTCCTACCAAGTGATTACTGGGGATTGAACTCAGGTCTTCGGGATTGGCAGGAAGTTCTTTTACCTGCTGAGCCATTTCGCCAGTTTTTGCTATACAGCCCAGGCTGGCCTGGAACTCCCTGCAGAACTTAGACAGCAGTGAAACTCAAAATCCTTCCGTTTCAGCTTCCCAAGGGCAGGGATTACTGGCGTTCATCATGATTCCTAGCCTGCTAGATTTGTTTGGGTTGCTCGCTTTCCTAAAGTCTCAGGCTACAACCCTGCCTGGGCTGGCTCTTGCTATGTAGACCAGGATATCCTCAAACTTCTAGGGATCCTCCTGTCTCTGACTTCCACATAGGAGATTACAGGAATTCGGTCAGCTATGTTTCAGTTAAATATAACAGACAGCACAATGAATTTGGCCAGTGTTTCCACCCAGCAGTACCTACCATGCGAATCATCAGGCCGAGCACACCCAGTCCCCCGAAAGCCCTCGTCTGCCTTTTCATGGAAGGAAAAAAACATTTTACTTGGGCCATCAAGTTCTCTGACTGTCTCTGTAAACTAGACTGACAATAGACACAATGCCTGAACAGACAGCTTAAGGTCGAGGTTAGAGCTGAACTGTAGACAAAGGGAGAGAGGACTTTAAGACCCTGAGTGTCAAAATGTGAGGAAACCAGCAGATGGAGACATCAGAGGGGGCAGGACTCGTGGACAAGGGGTGTTCCATAATCCCCTTTCATCCCCCTAGGTTGTCTCTGGCGACTAACTTCTGCCCTCTCTAGTAGAGAGAAGGTCACTTCCAAAAAATGTGCACCCTGCTTTTAGGCAGGTAGCCGGAGGGCAGAACCTTGCTTGAATCTGCTTCTTCTCAGCTACCCACAACTCATAACAACTCACATGCTAGTCTTCCATCTGCAGACACCACATCAATGCTCTGGGTGCAACTCTTGTCCTGAGGGGAAGGGGCATTCCAGGGACTCCAGGACCCTTCGCAGGATCAGCACTCTATGTAGAAGCCGTGTGTGGTGGCTCCTGCCTGTAATCCTGGCACTCAAGAGGTTAATTGAGGAGAACTGAGTTCAGGGCAAGCCTGGGCTGTCACAAGACCTTGTCACAAAGACCATGATAATAACAATTAATAATAATAATAATAATAATAATGGGCTGGAGAGATGGCTCTGTGGTTTAGAACACTTGCTGCTCTTGCAGAAGACACCAGTTTAGTGCCTAGTGCCCACATGATGGCTCACAACCAACCCGGGCTTTAAGCATAGTAGGGAAACACCCACGGAGCTATATTCCCAGCCCTTTGTTTGTTGTTGTTGTTGTTACTGTTATATTCTTTGTATTTATTCCACGTGCATGCACTACAGTTCCCAGGTGGAAGGAAGAGGACAACCTGGAGGAATCAGTTCCCCTCCACCAGGTGGGACTGAGCTTGGTCTTCAGGCTAGAGGCAGGAGCCTTGCCCTGCTGAGATATCTTGTCAGACTTGCTTTTTTGTTTGTTTGCTTGTTTGTTTTTTGTTTTTCGAGACAAGGTTTCTCTGTGTATCTCTGGCTGTCCTGAAACTCACTGTGTAGACCAGGCTGGCCTTGAACTCACAGAGATCCACCAGCCTGTCCTCTTAGGCATTGGAATTAAGACTGTGCACCACCATGCCTGATCCCAATATTGTTGTGGACTGTCACCATTATTTCATTTAGGGTTAAGATACAAAATCTCATTTAATGGTGGTAAGCATTTGGCTTTGTTTAAAAAGAGCTGAAGGTATACCTGAAATTTTCAAGTAAATCTATTGCTTGGAAATGAATAAAAACAAAAGGTTTTCTCCTCTTAAGTCAAACTCCTCCCCACAGGGTCTTCTAATGATCCCTTTGGTGGGAGATGCCTCTTGCCTGCCAACAGTGAATGCGGAGTTTGCTTGGCCTTTCAATGATATCGGTGGAAACCATTTTAAGACCCTTGTCTGGAGTGGTGGTGATGTCTAAACTCCCCAGTCTGTAGCGTTTTCACTTTGAGTGCTATTTCAACTTGATAATTGTTTTCTAGACTTTTCCAGAAAAGCCTGCTGTCTCAGTTAGGGTTTCTATTGCTAACTGATGAAACACCATGACAAAAGCCACTCGGGGAGCAGTTCATCGTCAAAAGAAGTCAGGACAGGAACTCACTTAGGGCAGGAACCCGGATGAAGGAGCTGATACAGAGGCCGTGAAGGGTGTTGCTTACTGGCTTGCTTCCCTTGGCATGCTCAGCCTACTTTCTTATAGAACCCAGAACCACCAGCCCAGAAATGGCCCCACCCACAATGGGTGGGGGCGGGGCCGGGGGCGGGGCGGGGAGGGGGCCCTCCCCCAGCCCTCCCCCAGGGCAGGGCCCTCCACCACCCCCAGGGCGGGGCCCTCCCCCACCATCATTACCAATTAAGAAAATGCTCTGCAGCCTGATCTTATGGAGACATTTTCTCAGTTGAGGTTCCCTCCTTTCAGACGATTGTAATTTGTACCAAGTTGACATAAGACAAGCCAGCTATTCAGAGATGGCCACTGGAGACTCACTGGGAGCCGGTGCTGAGTGAGCACAGGGAACAGGGGTCTCTGTCCTAAGGGGCTGCAGCAGTTAGGTTTCTGAGGAGGGGAGGCAGGTGCTTAGAGGAAGAATGATCATGGCATCTGAAGTGTTAGCACTTATCTGGCCCTAAGAAGGTACCAGGCTCAGAAGAGACACGCACTTAAACCCTGAGGCATGGGGGGCTTTGGTAATGGCAGAGTGTGGGGAACTGAGTTTAAAATCCTAGAACCCATGTAAAAAGCCAGGCACAGTAGCCTACATCTGTAATGCCAGTAATCTTATGGCAAGATGGATGCATAAGACAGGAAAATTCTCCAGAGAGCAAGGTCAGCTGGCCTGGCATACCACAAAGAGACCCCGCCTCACAAGGACTGACACCCAAGGATGTCCTCTGACCCCAACATGAATATCATCTCTCTGTCTCTGTCTCTCTGTCTGTCTCTCTCTTTCACACACACACACACACACACACACACACACACACACACACACACACACAATATTTAAAAGAAGCTTGAAGCGTGCATGAATGAAAGCCATGTTGAGGAAGAAAAAGCTTTTCCTTCTACTGTCTTATGGGTGCAGCAAAATAAATTAGTGGGATAAACAATAGGAACGCCACAGAAGCAAACCTCCCAGAAAACTCCAGGACCACAGTTATGTGTGCGGGCTCCAGCTTGTTTGCTTGCTTTATTTGTTTATTTTTAAATTTATTTATTATTATTTTTTAATAGTGCTGTACCCTGTAGCACCGACTGGCCTTAAATTCACATGGTATGTTAAACTGGTTTTCAACTCCTTCATCCCTTCCTCCAAATGCTGGGCCACAGGCACCAAGGACCACACAGCCAGCCTCCTACAGCATTTACAAAAAGGACAAACTATGTGTCAGGAAGTGATAGAACAAAAGAAAAGGGGTGCAAGTCCCTAGGGGGGTTCAATATGTGGGGAGACCAATAGGAGAGCTGTTGATCGCTGGATTAAGCCAAGGTCTCACACATGCTAGCCAGTGCTCTGCCACTGAACCGCACCGCTCCAGCCTGGAAGGCTGTCAAGTCTGTGTAGCACCATCTCAGTGCTCACTTTATGTCTTCTTCCTGGCGACAGAATCCTCTGCAAGGATAGGTGGGAAGAAGCAGAGGGGGTTGAGAGAAAAAAAGGGGGACACGGGGGAGGGGGCTTCTGCTCTTTGACAGAGAAGCTGCACCTGCCTGATTCTCACTGGCTCCCTGCTCACACAACCCGTCTGCCGAGAGGTGATTTGAGGACGGCATAGCCTACTCTCAGTTATAGTGGGTGCTAAAGGAAGGAAATGCCTTCTCTGGTCCTCAGGAGGATTCCCTCAGAGCACCCCTGACCCTGCTTTCTGTAGACCACTCCCTCCCTGAGCTGCCTTGACCTCAGTGCCTTGGGGTTTGTGAACCGTTATATAACCCCGTATAGCTCATTTGTTAGGGGTGTGTGTCTGTGTGCGTGCGTATGTGTGTGCATGTATGTGTTTGAGACTCAGTCTCCCTGTGTAGTTTAGACTCCAGTGATTCTCCTGCCCTTGGCCTGTCCTTTGCTTAGTGCACAGCAGAAAGATGTGCTGTGAGGTATGATATAGCTACAGCCAGGCATGGTGGTGCACAGCCTTAATCCCAGCACTCAGGAGCCAGAGGCAGGTGGATCTCTGAGTTCCAGGACAGCCAGCGCGAAACCTGGAAACCCTGTCTAGAAAAAGAAAAAAAAAAGACACAGTAACCTAACGTGTAGATGAGACCCTCTCACTCCACCCGAGACCAGAGGTCAGATTCAGGGCCTTGCAAATGCCCGGCAAGGGCATTATCACTGAGCTGCATGCCAGCCCTCGGAGGAGTCTGGAGAAAAGGGGAGAAGCCAAGATCGCCAGGCTCCAGTTTCTAGAAGGAATTGTGGTGAAAATTACTTTTCTAGATCACAGACCTTGCCCAGGTGACAGGTCACAGACACTTGCTGCCGAGTCCACTGAGTCCATCTGAGGTCAGGCTCTGGAACCGAAACGATGGAAGGTGAGAGCTAACTCCTGCCAGTGACCCTTCAGCCACTGAAAGTGGTCGTTATTGATCCTGGTGTTTGAGAAGGAAGCTGAGTGGCCATATTGGTACCACTTAGATAGCCGGATAAAAAGGCCAGCAAGTACAGGCCAGATTGAGCTCCTCCATGACCAGTTCCTCCCATGGGGAGGCAAGCCACACACACATCACAACCACACACACACAATTTTTTCTTTCCAAAAAGGCCAGAGAGATGGTTCAGTGAGTCAAAGTCTTTGCCACCAAGCTTGACAGTCTGAAGAATTTGAGTTTAATTCCCAGGGCCCACATGATGGGAAGAGAGAACTGACTCTTACAACTTATCCCCTGACCTACACACACAGACAGACAGACATATATACACATGCACACACAGACATACATATGTGTGCAGACACAGACACACACATACACATGTATGCACACAGACATACACATACAAAATAAGTAAACAAACGTGGTTTATGATTACAGGCAGCACATGTCAGAGAACTTACATATTAGAGGTTCTGGTGGAGGTATGGGGCTGTCTCATGGTAGAAGAATCTGCCAGCTAAGAAGGGCTGCCAGTAACTTGAGTTTTGCAGGCGTCTGGCTCAGTGGCTCCCACGCCTGGAAAAGACAACTAGGCCTTCCTGGTGGAGCAAGGTTCACCCTGCACTTGCTGGCCTTTTTATCATGCTAAGTGGTGTTGATAGGGCCACTTAACTCCCCTTTCAAACACCAGAATCAATAGTGGCCGGTTTCCAGTGGTTGAACAAGCTCATAATTAAGCCTCAAAGTGGCTGTGACGGAAGGCATCAGGCCAGTCTGGATTCTAAGCCTAGTCTCATCTGTTTCCGTGGGGCAGAGGGTGAGGATGCTCGCAAACCCTTCTCTACACTTCCAGTTGAAAAAGATGGGGATGGAGAAATGACTTAGTGAGTAAAGGTGCCTTCCATACAGCCTGTAGTCACAAGTTCGATTCCCGGAACCTACATAAACCTTCCACACAGCCTGTGGACACAAGTTCGATTCCCGGATCCTACCTAAACCTTCCACACAGCCTGTGGACACAAGTTCGATTCCCGGATCCTACCTAAACCTTCCACACAGCCTGTGGACACAAGTTCGATTCCCGGATCCTACATAAACCTTCCTCACAGCCTGTAGACACAAGTTTGATTCCCGGATCCTACCTAAACCTTCCACACAGCCTGTGGACACAAGTTCGATTCCCGGAACCTACACAAAGGTGGAAAGAGAGAATTATGACATCACCAAATTGTCCTCAGACTCCATAGCATCATGGGTCACCCATGCCCTGCCCCATGAAGCCCCCATGCACACCACCATGCCTCTCCACACGTCATGCTCCCTGTCTTAGTTAGGATTTCTATTGCTGTGACAAAACACCATGATCAAAAAGCAAGTTGGGGAGGAAAGGGTGTATTTGACTTACACTTCCACATCGCTGTTCATCACCGAAGGAAGTCGGGGCAGGAACTCAAACAGGGCAGGATCCTACTGCTGCAGAGGCCATGGAGGAAGTTGCTTGCTGGCTTGCTTCTCGTGGCTTGCTCAGTCTGCTTTCCCATAGAGCCCCTGACCACCAGCCCAGGGATGGCACCATCCACACCGGACGGGGCCCTCCCCCATTGATCACTAATTGAGGAAATGCCTTACAGCTGGACTTCAGCTGAGGTTCCTCTCTCTCTGCTGACTCTAGCTGTGCCAAGCTGACACACAAAACCAGCCAGCACACGCCCCCATATCATCACGCCCACATATATCGTCATACTCTACATCACCACGCCCCCTACATCACCAATCATCATCACACCCCTACATATATTGCGCCCCCACATCATCATCTGTACACATCTTGCATGCACACACAAATAATGTATATTGAATAATGAATATCTATATAATAATGAATATATAAATTGAATGATGAATATCTATATAATAATAAATATATAATAATGAATATCTATATAATAATGAATATATAATAATGAATATGTGTGTGTGTGTGTGTGTGTGTGAAGGAGGAAGATGGAGACAGTTCTCTTTCAATGTATCTGGACTGTGCTTTTCCTAGCTAAATAGGACACTAAATAGCCACAAGCTACATGATATCTTGGAATGATGTGTGACTTTGGCCTGGCTCTTAGAATGCTTGGTCCTGACTACTCCCTCTCAGAAGGTGGCCTTCACCTGCAGCACATGAGTGGACAGCTGCCCCAGTCAGCATTGGTTCAACAAAGATGTCCTTGGAGTTCCGGGATCTTGTTGTCATCGCTTCATTTTTGTGTGACAGGATTCCATTCTGTAGCCCAGGTTGGCCTTGAACTCACAATGGCCACAGACGTCTGTCTCAGCCTCCCAAGTGCTGGGATTACAAGCATGGGGCACCCTAGGCTTTAGGTATCTTTGTCGTCTTAGTTTAGTCTCTGTCATGCTAGGCTTCAGTTAGTTGCTCCATATTTGAATATGTAACCAAGAAGTAGAAAAAAATGTCCTTCAACTTCTACTTTTTCTTTCTCTTTCTCTCTCTTTCTCTCTTTCTCTCTCTTTCTCTCTTTCTCTCTTTCTCTCTCTCTCTCTCTCTCTCTCTCTCTCTCTCTCTCTCTCTTTCTTTCTTTCTGAAAATCAGTGTCCATAAAATGACTCCAATTATTTTCACCCTCCTTTCCTCCAGCCAGCTATGGTCACAACACTGTCCTAGCTGAAAGCTGGGAATTTCTGCAGACAGACCTCCCCAAGGCTCTTTCAATTGGGAGAACTATTGTTCATCCTGGCAAAACCACGCCTTCCCTTCCTGCCTGCCTCTTCCCCCTTCCTCCGAGCTGTTCCCTGACCTCCCCTAGTTCTGGTCTCTGTTCTGAACATGATTCTCAGAATCCTTGAGACACAGTTTGAGTTCCAGTCCGTGCTCCCTCTTTCTCCTAGTGATGTTTGCCGTTTCAATTTTTCATCTGTCTTAGAGAGCCAAAGGCTTTGTGATGGTCTGACGACGGGATGGGTCGCTTCCACCTTTCACTAGCTATGTCCATTCTTCCCCAGCCTTTAGCGGCCAGACAGGAAGGACGGGTGCTGGGGCAGTAGGAGTGAGCCAATGTGCTGCCCAGAGCAGGGGCGCACATCCTACCAGCTGGGTGAAGGGGCGCCAAGGATGAGCTGCATCAGGCAGGACCATGCTGTTCTGTAAAACCTCCTCCATTCTGGTTGAAATGTGACAATTCTCTGAACTATAGTCATTTGGTTTCCAGACCTAATGTGAGTTGTTTCTCCAGATTCTTGCTTCTCCTGCCCCATGAAACCCCAGTAATAGCCAGCAAGGAAAAATGATTTTAAATCACCTAACAGTCTTTTGCTTTTTATATATAGTTTAAAAAATTATTCTTATTTCATGTGTTCACCTGTATATATGTCTGTGTGAAGGTGTTTGGATCCCCTGGAACTGGAGTTACAGACAGCTGTGAGCTGCCGTGTGGGTGCTGGGAACTGAACCTGGGTCCTCTGGAAGAGCAGCCAGTGCTCTTAACCACTGAGCCATCTCTCCAACCGCTTTGGGTCACCTAACATTCTTTAACTAGTTACCCACTAGCCATGGCCAACTTTGGCCCAAAAAGGAAACTTTCTATCCCTCTCCTCCTTGTGTTTCAGCTCAACCAAAGGGTTCTGGTTATCTTACTGAATGCATATGGGGTTCCTCATGTATGTCTGTACCATGGATGAGCCTTGTGTCCTGGAAGGTCAGAAAAGGATGTCAGATCTCCCGGAAGAGGGAGTTGGGAGTCTCCTGGAACTGTAGCTATGGTTGGTTGTGAGCTACCATGTAAGTGCTGGAATTCGAACTGGGGTCCTCTGGAAAAGCAGTTTGTCCTCTTAATTGCTAAGCTGTTTCTCGGGCCCCCAGCTTCTAATTCTTACGGAATTCCTCTCTGCAGGTTTCCCTCCAAATAAGTTACTTGCTCCCTTGACATTCTTTTCTTCTCATTGCTCTCTTGAGCGGCAGAACATAAAAACACGTCTTTCCGACTCAGGTCTGGAGTCCGGATGGTATAGGAGGAAGATTCAGGTCTGTGAGCACCAGATACTCTCACCTCTTGACTGACTCACCTCCTGGAACTGAGAGAAGGTAACAGTTTCTGTGTGAGCAATCTGTTTCCTTCCTCCTCCATGCTTGCCAGTTCCCTCACTGAGTCTGAGGGAACAGAAAGGCTCCTCAGGCCCGGAGCCATTTTCCTGGTTTCTATAGCTCCCTCCATCAATCCACCTAGTAGAGTCCTGGGCTCCCCAGCTCCAGGTGAGCAGCGACTAGAAAACAGGGCCTCAAGCCCCGGAGCCTCTTTGCTAAGGGCAGTAATCCATTCACAGCTCTATGCCCTCAGCTGCTGGTTCTCCTCGATTTGGGGGTAGAGGGAGACAGGGCTGAATCCACCGCTTTGTACATACCAAACATGTTACACCCCTGAGCTCCGCTGCTAGCCAACTATCCTTATTTTTCTTTCTTCCCGCCCTCCCTTCCTTCCACCCGTCTCTTCTCCTCCCTCCCTTCCTCCCCTCCTCCTTCCCTCCCTCCCCTCCTCCCTCCCTCCCTTTCTTTCTCCCTTCTAATCTACAACAATCCAAGGCCTCATCCCTGCGCACCAGGCAGGAGCTCGACCATGCGCTCAGCCCTCAGGCCTTAAGCAAAGGACTTAATCTCTTCAGTCCACCATAGTGAGGGTTAAGTTTTGAGTTTCGGAGGGCTATAACAATGTCCACACGGAGGTTAACTCTTGCCTTCTGCCAGCCATCTCCCCCCGCCCCCCCCCCCCCGGGGCCCACCGTGAAACTCTCCTGCTTCTGAACGTTTCCCTGAGACTTTCATTTGAACACGGCTTAATCATACCTTTAGTTTTCAGGATTAAACAGAGGGACTTGGCTGGGCTGAAGAGTATCTCTCTCAAAGTTCAAGTCCATTAGAAATTTAAAATATGACCTTGTTTGGAAATAGAATCTTTGCAATTTGCTCTGATGAAGTCATAGTGGATGGGGCGAGGGCTCCAAGACCATCATGACTTCATAAGGCAGAGGAGGAAAACCTAGACATGTAGACACACACACACACACACACACACACACACACACACACACACACACACACAGGAAGAAGGCCTTGTGACTGAGGTGTCCATTGGAGGGATGGCTCTACAGTCCCGAGCATTATGACATTGCCAGGAGCAGACGAGACAAGTAAAGATTCTCCACAGAGCCATCAGAGGACCAGCACGCCTGGCCAGCCACTCAACCTCAGTGTTCCAACCTCTAGAATGGTGACATAATATTTCTGTTGTCTGAAGACCCCAGTTTGGAGTGGTTGTTCTGCCTGCTCTGAGAAACTAATGGTGGGACTCCTGGCTGGCAGGAAAATGAAACAAACCCTAGTTTCCTAGCTGGTGTGATGATTCTGGGGAGAGTACTTGCCTCACATGCATGGAGCCCAAACGGATTCTCCGCACCACATAGTCTGGGTGTGGTGGCCCACACGTAGAGTCCCAGAGCTCAAGAATACAGAAAGCATAGGCGGGAAGATCCTGCCCCAACCCACGTGGCTTAAGGATTACCCTAACTGGAGCAACAGGAAACAAAGAAATGATAACCAGACGTGCACAAGAACCAGAATTAAGTTTGCCATGGACTTCGGTGGAGACTCATCAACAGTCATCTAGAAACTCAGTACATTTATTTTATACATTTGAATTGAGGAAGCAGGTTTGTTCTGCACTGTTGAATGAAGAGGCATGCTTAGCCAATTTTGGTGCAGGATGGTCTCTGTAGGGGAGCAGTTTTAGGGTTTAAGCATTTTGGAGGAAGAAGCTACCACCCCTGTTTTCTACATATACTGCAAGCATCTGCACATGGACTAGGGGAAGGCTTTGACATTCTGAGGCATTGGGGTTCTTGTTGTGGCCATCTGAATGTCAACAATACACATCCACTCAGGACTTCATCTGCTCCCCCAAGGATCTGAAGCTGACAGTCAATCTCAGTTACCTACAGAATTTGAGGTTCACTTAGGTTATATGAAACCCTGTCTCAAACCCCCATATAAGTAGACGGAGGTTGCTCATTTGTTCCTGGATGCCCAGAATCAAAATAACCACACAGAAACTATATTATTTGCAATACTGTTTGGCCAATAGCTTAGGCATATTTCTGGCTAACTCATCTCTTAAATTAACCCATATTTACTAATCTGTGTATGCCACATGACTGTGGCTTACTGGCAAGGTTCTGGTGCGTCTGTCTCCTGCAGGAGGCTATGTGGCTTCTTTTTGACTCTGCCTACTCCATATATTTCTTTCAGCCTGGCTTTACTCTGCTAAGTCATTGGCCAAAAGCAGCTTCTTTATTAACCAATGGCAATAAAACATAGTCACAGCATACATCACCTCCCACATCACATGTACAGCAAAACAAAACAATCCCTCTATATTCCAAAACAAAGCAAAAATTATCTGCACAACTTCCTTCATCCTGAATGTGCTCATAGCATTTGCCTTTTATTTTTTTCATATATCTTTTCTCACTGTGTTGCCTGGGCTAGTCTCAGGTCTCCGGGCTTGAGTGATGGCCTCAACCTCTTGATGTCTAGGACTACAAACATACACCATGCGTGGTAGTCTGTTATTTTATATATTTTATTTTTGTTAATAATAGAGTAACTTCTTTTTTGTTTTGTTTTGTTTTGTTTTGAGGTAGGGTTTCTCTGTGTAACAATCCCTGACTGTCCCGGAACTTGCTTTGTAGACAAGGTTGGCCTCAAACTCACTGGTCTGCCTCTGTCTCCCTAGTGCTGGGGCTAAAGGCATGCACCACCACCGCCTCGTGAATAACATTCTTTTCAATAGCTACCAACTTATTAAATTTTAATTTCATTATGTGTGTATCTATACAAGCACTGAGGTGTGTAATTCATGTCACAGTGTTATAGGGAGGTCAAAGGGCACCTTTCAAGAGTCAGCTCTCTCTCCTTCCAATTCAGGGGGTCAGGATGCAAGCACCTTTGCCTGTTGAACCATCTCACTGCCCCTGTTTTTATTTTTATTGGACCTGACAAGGACTAGGCATGCTGACTCATGCCTGTAATATTAGCTCTTGGGAGGCTGAGGCTGGAGGATCCCTGTCTCCAAAATCCACAAGATCAAGTATAGCAATAATGGATGAGGACTTATGATGGTGGGAAGAGGAAATGTTTGTGTAGCAATAACCCCAGCTAGCACATAAAGGGTGATATGCCCTTATTAGGTTACCAGGAAATTTATGTATATGTAACAGAAGAAACATGACAATAAGAAACAGTTATTGGAAGCATCTTATATGAAAAATAACATCCTAAGTATTTACAGCATAATACAACAGTATAGACACAATCCAGAAATAAAGGGGCTAAAGTCACCACCATTTTGTTTGTTTACAGTTCTATGAACCAGGGGCAGGTTCACTAAATGGCTCTCCTGTGTATATCAGTTGTCAAGGTTCACAGCTGCACTCAGCTAATGGCTGACTTGGCCTGGGCTCACCAAAGAGGCAGCAAGCATGGTATTGGCCTTCTAGGTGACTATCTTGGCCTTTCTCACAGCATGGTTTCACACCATAGCCGGACTTCTCATATAATAGTGGCCTTCCAAGAAGGTCAAAATTAAAAATTTAACAGTGGTTACCACACAGCATAACCCTGCCATACTCTACGGGTGTATTTGTACTAGCTTCATAGTGTAGCTGCAAGGGATTTCTACAACTATGACAATTCAGCCAAACACAACAACCTTATAGTTGTTGTAGGCCCATATTTCTACATGGCATGGTGACCAGAATCTCAGGCCACGCAGGAGGTGGTCACCTCCCTAACAAAGGGTCAGGATGCTGTTCTGCTCCTTCTTTGTAATTTGGAGGATGCCTGAAAAGAGATGTTAATTCAGCCTACGTGACAGAGAGAACAGGAAGACGTGACAGAGCAGGCATAGGTAGATGTGGATGTGACCACAGTCATTCACCTGGTTACCTAGGAAACAGAATGCTAATGAATATTCCCCCTCAGTTTAAGTCTTGGTATATAAGGCTGTTTGGAGAATAAATGGAGGAATTTTGAGGATGTGAACTCAGGATTTCATGAGGGATCACTGAAAATCTCCCTCCCGATAAAGTCATGTGAGTTGTGTCTTTATTCCCACGCCTCCCCTCTGGTCCGGAGAAATAATTTCGGGTCCAGACTGGCAGCAGACCCCAACATAATGGCGCCCTGCAAGGTGGGACTGATTGGTGAACCCCCCAAAATGGAAGAAGTGACCAGACGTACAGAGGAGAACGTGAGGAACCTGCGAGAGAAATTTGCACCATACATGGGTACGTGAGTATGAGCGCTCAGAAATAGAGAATAGAATTTAAAGAAGTGTAGAGAAGCGGGAAATTTAAATCGGGAGTAAAAATTTGTAAATAATAAGTTATATATATGGGATAAGGAAAGAATATTCAGTTTTATATGTTGATAGCTAAAGGAAGTTAGGGTGGAGCAGAAACAATGGCAGAGATATTTAGAATTTGTAAGTGTGATAGTTGCAGAAATGCAACTTTTATCGTTTGCTAAACGGGTAGGAAAAGTAAAGGAAATACGGCATTTGGCCCACGAATCGCCCAGGTTACCGCTGAGAGTGAGGCGCCACAAGCAGGTGCAGTAGCCAGCTGGATCTAACTCACCTGCGGGTGAAAGGCAAGCGGGAGAAAAAGTTTACAGAGCAAATTTTACCACACAGTCAGCAGCCAGAGTCAATAGAACAGAGGAGAGGGGTCAGAAATTCGCTTAATTTTATGATTACAAGTTAAAATAAAAAAGATAGTTAAAAATCGTCGTGGCTACACTCACCAGAGCTTATGACGGAAGACTGGCAGACGGCGGGAGCCTGTGTCCTTGCCCCCTGCCTTGTGGCCTGGCTTCAGCTAGGAGCTGGGCAGGCAAGTTTGCAGAAAAGGTTGCCTCAGGGAACTGCAGCTTCAGGGCAATTAAAAATAAATAAGCAGTTAAATATGCTTCTTTTACGTTTCACAATTTTTGCTTCTTTGTCAAAAATCTGCCCTTGGTAGGCATGTGAATTCGTATCCAAGGTGGATTGATTTCAGTTCCTTTGATCCTCATATTCGTTTTTAATCTGTTTTCAGTACTGTGTCTCTGTAGTGAAGTTTAAAGTCAGAGATTATGATGCGTTCAGAAGTTCCTTAATTGAACAAGATTGTTTAGAATTAATTAGGCTATCCTGAGTTTTTGTTTCTCCATGTGAAGTTGAGGATTGTTCTTTTGAGATCTGTGAAGAATTTTGCTATAATCTTAATGGGCAGTTGCAGTGAATCTGTAGATTGATTTCAGTAAGATTGTCATTTTACTATGCTGGTTCTATCTTCACAAGAGGAGAGGAGATCTTTCCATCTTTTGATGTCTTAAGTTTCTTTCTTCAAAGATTTCAAGTCCTTATCATACAGGTTTTCCCCATTTGTTTGGTTAGAGTTACTCCAAAATAGTTTATGGTATTTATGGCTATTGTAAATTTAGGGATGATGTCTCTCATTTTCATGTGTAGAAGAGGAGCATTTTGGGTTGTTTTCAGATTCTGCCTATGACAAAATAATTCTGCTATGAGCATAATTAAGCACAAACTAGTATTGTTGAGATTTAAAGTGGATTGTTGCCTCATTTTCTGAGAAATCGCCATACTAGCATCCAAAGCGGCTGTGCCAGTGTGCACTCTCACCGACAGTGGAGGAGTTTTTTTCTTTACCCCACATTCTCTTGAGCATAAATGTCAGCAGTGCTTTTAATCTTGGTCATTCTTACAGGGATAAGATGGAATCTCAGAGTTTTTGATCATCTCTAATGGTGAAGGATGTTATCCTTGAACATTTTTTAAAGTGTCTTTCAATCATTTTAAGTTCAACTGCTGAGAGTTTTCAGTTTAGGTCTGTACCATACTAGTTTCCTGAGTCTTTTGTATGTTTTTGAAGTGGATTAGTGATAAGTAAAGATCTTTTCCCATTCTATAGGCTCATATCGTGTCTTTGTTGACTATGTCCTTTGCTATACAGAAGCGTCTCAGTTCAGGAGATCTCATTTATTAATTGTTTCTCTCAATGTTTGTGCCACTGAGGCTGTGTTTGAGATGTATCAATGCATTCAAATGTACTTCTAACTTTTTCTTCTGTGAGGTTCAGGGTGGTTGGTTTTATGTTGAGGTCTTTGATTCATTTAAACTTGAGTTTTGTGTATAAAGATGAATATGAATCTATTTTCATTCTTTTACATGTTGATTTTCTCATTAGGCCAGACCATTAGTTGAATATACTTTCTTTTTTCATTTTCTTATCAGTTAGACAGACTTGCAACTTAAGAGGAGAATAGTTTATAAACTTTTGATTAGCTATACAATGGTTAAAGCCTTAGTTATAATATTCTTAGGAGTCCTTGAGCCACCAAATAAAATTCTTAAAGGGTGCAATGAGCCAATTTCCAATAGAGAGCTTATAGAAGCTGCCAGACAGGTACTCAAGCAGGTGGAGTATAGATCAACAGGTAGAGTATACAATAATCAACAATTATGATTCAGCTACGGCAAGTGTGTATTTAGTATAAAACTTATTCTACAGCAGTTTTATGAAAAAAAAACCAGAATGCTTTTTATGGCTGCACCTTCCCATTTTTGCCAGTTAAGATATTAAACTCTTAATTTAAAGCAGTAGCTTGTCTAATACAGGATGAAATCTAGGAGATAGTTTAGCAGAGAATTGACTATGATCATTGTTTCTTATACTAAGCAATAGATTCATTGATAATTTAAAGATAGTGATTCTTGGACAATTGTGTTTGCTCAGTTCAAAAGCCAGAGTGACGGCCTTTTCCCAGAGATCATTGCTGCAATTCACACCACACAACTATATTTCGCTAATGTTATAGCTAAAGAGCCCTTAAAGGATGTTCTGCTGAATTTTACAAATGGCTCTTCCAATGGAAGAACTGCATATATGGTTAATAATGGAAAGGAATTGTGGAGCGTGCCACGGCTCCTTGAAAACAATTTAAGAGGATGAAAGTTGCAGACAGATCTGCTGCAGACAGAGCTGGCATGGTGGCACCGAGGTGACCTTGCTAAGAGGCAAGGAAAAAAAGCCCTTGCAATGAATTATGAAAAGACCCGACCTACATTAATTTGGGGTCGAGGATATGCTTGTGCTTTTTTCACAGAAAGAAAATAAAGCTGGATGAGATGACTGCATCTGCAGTAAAGGAGTGGCAGACCTGATGACATCATAGCTGCAAACGCCCCCATAGAGGAGTTGGAGAGGAGTCCTTGGTCCAGTCTCCCCCCCCCCCCCCCCCCCAGAGGAGTGCCTGGTCTGCAGGACCTGCTGCCGACACTCTGCACTGCAGGGTGCCATGCTGCTCTGATGGACACATGCGGAGCTGCTTCCAGACTCTTGGGACACACACAGACCCAGAGCCCTGCTGAGATGACCTAACTGTGATGACTACAATTTTCTGCAGTTTGAATCCTGTTTGCTTTGGAGCTGAGATGCAGACTGAACATTTGACTGTTTTAGTCTTTTGGGACACAGAACTCATTTTGACTAAAATATTGGACCTGAAAACTAAGACCTAACTTTCCCCTTGGGGAAAGAAAGACTCAAAATAAGGAACAACTGAAACCCCTCTTCACTTAAGAAGGGGGCAGCCGGAGGGTTTAAATTCTGCTCAGAGACTGGAACTGGTATTGGATAACAGCAATGTCACTGCACTCCCACCCATCAGAAAAGCTTTTCTTGTATTTTGATTAATGCAGATTTAAGAAAATTGTGACGTTTAATTATGAGTTTATTTTTAAATTATGGTATTGACCTGATGATATTTGTAACTGCATATAAGATGTGGAGAAAAGTTGGTATTGACCAATTATGCTGAGAATTATGGTTCTGACCTGATAATGTTTGTAACTGCTTATAAGTTGTTGTGGACTGTCTCTCCTGTCTCTCTCCCTCATTCTAAGGACCCTTGTGGCCTCACCTAACAACAGCAGATTAGGAGACAATGCTATCTGCTGCCTAGATCCCCCTATGCCATGTAATATATTATCTGCCTAGAGAGTCTAGGGGTAAGAGCAGCAAATTCTGGAGAGGGGATGTTCTTCTGTCAAACACATGGTCAAAATTAGTGACCAGGAGAGTCCACTAGCTAGTGACAGGAGCAGAGCCGAGGCTCTCAGCGATCCACCATGGCATGCATCAAGTCATGTTCCCCACAGTCTCAGGAGGTGGAGCTCCACATTCTGATGTAGGAAGCAACTAGGCAGGCGGCACCTGAAGACACAGCAGATGTCACTTGCCTGGCCCAAGCTCCCCTTTCACTTTTTGTTTTGAAGCAGCTTGAAACAGCATCTCACTAAGTTGCCTAGGTTGGCCTTGAACTCATTTGGTAGCTCAGGCTAGCCCTGAGCTTGTGATCCTCCTGCCTCGGCTTCCCAGGTGGAGTTGTTGTTTTGTTTGTTCGTTTGTTTTTGTTTTTGTTTTCCTCTTTGCTCTTTGGGGGCCTACTATCCAGCTCCCAAATAATCACATTTGGAATTTATTTATTTGAGACTTATTCTTTCTTAGAAATGCCAAGCCTTAGCTTGGCTTGTTTCTAGCCAGCTTTTCTTAAACTGTCCCATCTATCTCTTGTCTCTGGGCTTCTACCTTTCTATGTACCTTTCTTCTTACTCTGTGGCTGGCTGTATAGCTGGGTGGCTGGCCTCTGGAGTCCTCTTCTCTTTCTGCCTTTCTTCTTCCTTTCTACTCTTCCTCTTTCCCATTTATTCTCTCTGCCTGCCAGTCCCGCCTATCCTTTCTCCTGCCTTGTTATTGGCTGTTCAGCTCTTTATTAGACCAATCAGGTGTTTTAGATAAGCAAAGTAACACAGCTTCACAGAATTAAACAAACACAACATAAAAGAATGCAACACATCTTTGCATCATTAAAACAAATTTTCCACAGTATAAGCCAGTATAACACATCTTCAACTAATATTCCATACCACTGAAGTACTAGGATGCTAAGCCTTTGCCACCAACTCTAGTTCTCAAATCCATCTCTAGCTCTGGCTGCTGGTCCTTGTTCTTAGGAGCTGTGCACAGGGAAGTGGAGGCTGTTTACAGACTGCATCTTGCCCAAGCACATTCATATTTAGAAGGATTGTGAATAAAATCAGGGGGGTTGCGTTGCTTTGTCTTTGTGATGGGACTGGAGGTTCAACCCAAGGTCTTGCTAGGTATGCTTGCTACCATTGAGTGAGACACCTCAGCTCTCGAGTGGGTTGAACTTAATTCATCTGGCCATTTATTCAGTAACTGTGGATAACACTTTTCCAAGCTGGAGGGTGATCATTGCTGTAACACATTAGTTCAAAGAGTGGCTTCTTTTTGGCTGAGTTCTGCTCTTTCATTCCAGAACGGGGGAGAGACTCTGGTGCAAAGATTCTTCCAGAAAGAAGGGGACAGAGACCTTTCTAAAAAGTGATGCTTTTGGACATAACAACCGAAACTGGCTACAAAGAGCATATGGATCTTCCTGTTAACCCAGATAATTGATTAACTTAGACATCCTACCTCTCAATCAGGTGAGATATTAAATATGCATGAAAATTTGTGGTCAGGTTCAACTCAAGTGATGTAAACACGGGAGAGAACATCACCTTCCTCTACTACTGCCCAAGTACCCCTCCTCCGTGCCACAGAAAGGAACTTGGGCTGAGTGACCCTCACAGTCAAACAGTGCTGCGCCTACAAGAAAAGATGAGCCTCTGCTCTGTGCACATTTCCAGATGGGCGTTTCTAGAACGGAAGAACGTTAGATCACACACCTACTGCTGTGGACAGAGAGGTCCTGCCCTCCTGCAGGGCGTTAGGCATCTTCAAGTCACGAACTCCAAATGAACTGTCCCATGGCATACTAAATGGTCCCATTGTTCTTCCAGAGACCCCTTATCCAGGACTGTCCTTGAGATCTCTTAAACACCTCTTCAGTCAGAAACACAAGAAAACATAATCTTTCTAAGTCTCACTGGGCGGAGTTGGTCAACCTTGGGTCCATTTTCTTAGGGCACAACACCCACCGTCATTATCCCTACTTCCCACAGGGACTTTATTTTGGTTTTTCCGTAGCTATGGAGCCAGTCCTGGAACTCGCTCTGTAGACCAGGATGGCCTGGAACTCACAGAAATCCACCTGCCTCTGCCTCCCGAGTGCTGGGATTAAAGGTGTGTGCCACCACCACCTGGCCCCACAAGGGACTTTAAATGAACTAACTTTGCTCTCACACTTAAGCCTTGCCTCACCTTCCACTGACATTTCAAACCCTTTGTTTGAAGGTCGATCTTGTGTGTTTGTTCCCCCACCCTTTCTCCATTCCTCCACCTTAACTACAAATGCCAATTCCAGTCAAATTTCTCAGCAGTTCAGTCAGTGCACACTGCGGGACCACATTATTTTGCTCCAAGTGCATGCACACCATTCTTGGAGAACTGTATCCAGGTCTGTACACAGGCCAGCATGCCTGGTCATTTGGGGTTGTCCCAGGCATGCTACCAATGTTGGTTTACCCTTCTGGATAGTACAGAGATCCTAAATCTGGTGCCAGCTCCCCCCAGACGTTTTGAGTTTATTTGACTAGCAAGCAGTCTTGTACCTACAGGGAAATATGGAGGCTCATGGCAAACTGATGTATAGGAAATCTTTGTTCATTGTTAAAAAGCAAGATGGGCGTATGGGGAGGGAGAGGGCAGTTGGGAGGGAATCAAAGCCAACAACCCCGGAAGGTCATCTTGGAAAATTAGATGATCCAATTTTGTTTTGTTTTTTTTCTTTTGTAAAGCTCCATCTGGCTTTCATTTCCAACCTGGTGTCTCTTACGGAAAAAGAAGATGATTTTAAAACTAAACGTAAACCCTTCTAGAAATAGAACGTGCGGCCCTCTCTTCTAGTCTGGTGGCAGAATTGGCTTTTACACTATTGAATGCTGCGTGGGCTACCTTCTCCACGCAGAGAAGCAGAACTGTGGAGCTCCTCTCCAAATAACTCGCCTTTCTCGTGGACTCGAAAGGCCCCACATTTCCTGTTATTTGCTGTGGCTGAGATTTGTAACTGGAGCTGCTGCCCAGGGTTCCAGTTCATTTCACCTACTGTGGGTGCCCCACGCAAAGAGGCCGCCGCTGCCAGTTCATCAGTTAGGGCTTGTTCGAGCCGAAGAGGAAAGGCCAAGAGGCTTGGACCTAAAGTTTTGGCGGAAGCTCACTTAGTGTTTGGATTTCCAGTATTAGCGTCACCGCCACACCACAATAAAAGAGGCTTTTAAATGGTTGGCTCTTGTATTTGTGAGTTCATGAAAACAACAGCCTTCTGGTTATCTGCGAGTCAAGCCTCTTGGGTGGCTGCTTCAGGTCTGCCTCCTGGGCTTCCTTATCTGTGAGCTGGAAGAGCAGAGCCAAGGTTGACGAAGCACCGCCTGGGAGTCTAGGCTTGCGGGTGTTGAGATGACTCTCCCCTCCTTTCTTCCAGTTATCTCTCTCATGGGTGCTCATAGACTGACATTCTCTCGTGTACATTAAGTTGAGTTTGCTCGGCTTCAAACCCTCTCCACTTTCTGTAAATGTCCTCCTCCCCCACCCCCACCTCACTTTTCTGCCTATGGCCAGCTTCCAACACTTCATTTCATTGAAAGAGACCTGCAGCTTCCTGCCCCAGTTCCACCGTCATAGACGCCATCCCACTTACCTCACCCCTGGGGGGGGGGCTGCTTCCTGCTCTGGGCTTTGTCTCTGTACCCATTGTGGGGACCTGCTGTGGGACAACGGTCTGTACCCTGTCAATTGTATTTTAATAAAACGCTGATTGGCCAGTGGCCAGATAGGAAGTATAGGCGGGGCAACCAGGCAGGAAGTATAGGCGGGGAAACGAGGAAAGGAGAATCTGGGAAGAGGAAAGATTTTGTCTGCAGTCCTCATCCAGACACAGAGGAGGCAAGATGTGACTGCCTTGCCGAAAAAGGTACCAAGCCATGTGGCTAACACAAGCAAGAATTATGGGCTAATATAAGTTATAAGAGTTAATAAGAAGCCTGAGCTAATAGGCCAGCAAGTTTATAGTTAATGTAGTAGACCTCTATGTGTTTCTTTGGGACTGAATGACTGCAGGACCAGGCAGGACAGAAACTTCCGTCAGCAGGGACCCTCGCTGCTCCTTCCAGCCTTGCACCCCATACTCTCTTCTCCCTGTATTCTGGCTTCTAAAATTTCCCCACTGTGTTAACTGTTTAATGTCATCTCTCAAGACAAAACACAAACATTTCTTTAAAACCACAGCCTCTCTTCACTGCTATTTTTTTTTAGAGAATATCTTATTTATTGTATTTACATGTGTGTGGAAAGTCAGGGGACAACTTTATACGAGTCTGTTTTCTTCCTCTACCTCTGTGGATACTGGAGAATGAACTTAGGTCATGGGGACTGATGTCCAGTACCTTCACCTGCTGAGCCAGTTCAATGAAACTTCCCAAATAAGCTGCCAGTTCTCCTCCTCCTCGAAAGAGCCACCGACTTAGTCCCATGGCTTCCCCCATGGAGTCCTTGCTTGCCATTGTGCCCCAGGGAAAAGTTTCCCCTGAACCCTGCCTCCTTGGCCTTTGGAGCATCAAAGCCCTTAGTTGTTTTCTACCATGATCATTGTTCTTTCTCTCCCTCCTCCTTTTCCCTTTGTTGAGACACAGTCTCACTATGTGACATAGGCTGTCTGGAACTCCTGATATCACCTTCACCTCCTGAGTGCTGGGATTCCAGGAATGTGCCAGGATGTCCAGCTGCCTGCTCATTCCTCATCTCCTTTGTTGGCCCTTCTGTCTCCATAGGGCTATAAAATTCTTGGGCTATGTAAGTTTTTTTTGCCTCACTGTCTTCAATCCTTGCTAATCATATTGACTACTCAAAATATATAGTTGGATTTTGTAGTTGGAGACCACTTGTTTGTTTCCCAGCCACCTAGACCTGAAATAATCACACCAAAACTATATTAATTGCAATACTGTTTGGCCAATATCTTGAGCCTATTTCTAGCTAGCTCTTATATCTTAAATAAACCCATTTCCATTATTTTATACTTTACAATGAGGATCGTGGTTTACTGGCAAGATTCTGTCTGGTGGCTTGCATCTTTCTCCTCCCATGGCTGCATGGCATCTCATTAACTCTGCCTTCTTTCTCCCAGCATTGAGTTTAGTTTTCCTGCCTAGCTCTATTCTGCCCTGTCATAGGTCCAAGCAGCATATTTATTAACCCATGGCATTCATAGCATACAGAGAGAAACATCAGGGTTTCTCACAGGCATATCCAAACCTCAGGTCATGAGAGTTCCCTCAAAACATGGTACCCTGTAACATGAGGGGGCCTGTTTGCTTGTGTTTTTCTGTCCTGCCCGACCCCCCGGCTATTTAGTCCCAAAGAAAAATCACACTGAAATCTCTGTAAGTTATAAAGCTGATTGGCCCTTTAGGTCAGGCTTTTTATTAGCTAACACTCCCATCTTGATTAACCCATTTTTCTAAGCTATTTTAGCCATGTGGCTCAGTACATTTTTCAGTGGGGCAGCTCACATCCTGCTGCTTTGGTGATCTGGGCAGGAGTACAAGGAACCAACTTCCTCCTCCCCAGAATTCTCCTGCTCTCCTTGCATCATTTTCACTTCCTGTCTGGTTTCCCCGCCTACACCTCCTGCCTGGCCAATCAGCGTTTATTTAAAACATGATTGACAGAATACAGACAACTCTCCTGCACCAGTACCCCATCTCTGATTCCTACTCAGCAAAAGATCCATCCCCAGGTTGCTCAAGTCAGAAACTTAAACATTCTGACTCCTTTTCCTATTTCTCAAACAATGTATTTTTTAGCTCTGGACACTTTAATTAATTATTATTTTTATGTTATGTGTATAAGTGTGTTGCCTCATATGTAGGTACACTGTGTGCATGTCTAGTGCTCAAGGAGGCCAGTGCAGGGTACCAGATCCCCTAGAACTAGAGTTACAATAGTTGTGAGCCACCATGTGGGTGTTGCAAACCCAACCTGGGTCCTGTGCAAGAACAGCAAAAGATCATAACCAATGAGCCGTCTCTCCAGCCCCTAACCCTGGAAATTTCTCATATGCATTTATTCTTTCCACCTCCACACCTTTACTCCAGCCTTGGACACTATCTGTTTTCTTCTCTGCCAGAGCAGTAAAGCCCCAACTAGTTCTGCTTCCACACTCAGCAACCTCTAAACTGTTCCTCACAGTGTTGCTGGGTCACTACCTCCCCTGATGGGAGCCTTTTGGGACATGTTGGACACAAGCCTATTGTAGGATAACGTTCTTGTACACTGTAAAGATTTATCACTCATATTGCTTTAATAAAATTCTGACTGATCAGTAGCCAGGCAGGAAGTATAGGTGGGGCAACCAGACTAGGAGAATTCTGGAAAGAGGAAAGGCGGAGACATAGTTGTTAGCCAGATGCAGAGGAAGCAACATGAGAATGCCTCACTGAGAAAGGGTACCAAGTCACATGGCTAAACATAGACAAAAATTATGGGTTAATTTAAGTTTAAAAAGCTAGTTAATAATAAGCCTAAGCTAATAGGCCAAAAGTTTATAATTAATATAATCCTCTATGTGTTTCTTTGAGACTGAATGGTTGTAGAACTGGGTGGAATAGAAACTTCTGTCTACACAAACCCTCTCTCATCCCCTTTGCTGTGTCCTTCCTTTCCCAGCATGTTTGATTCTAGCTTGGATAAATGCCTCACCTCAGGCATGACTATTCGGGGGCAGTGTGGAAGCCTCTGAAAGCACAAGAGAGTTGGTTTCTAAGGAGTGAAACATGACCAGTGAGCAATGCAAGAAGGGAGAAGATAGGCAGATTAATTACTTCTTCCCTCTGCTTAGAAGTTCTGAGAAGCTAGACATGATAGGCCATGCCTATAATCCCAGCACTTGGAAGCTGAAGCAGGACAGTTACCAAGAATTTGAGGTCAGCCTGAGCTATAAAGTAAGACTTGTCTCAAGTTTAAAACAAAATTCTGGGGCATGGGTTTCCTTGACAATTCTCTAGAAGAGTCCTGTGTGTTTAACAAACATCCCTGCTATGGTCCTGTACCTCCTTGTGATGCAGCCACCAGAGTAATGACACTTAATGTTCCTTGTGTCACTTTCCAGTGTCCCCCCTACCCCCGTCCTAGGCTTTCACCTCCCAAGAAAGTGCCACTGTTTCCTCTTTAACTCAGACTTGGAGTCCTCGAGGTCCCTGTCAGACAGATGTGTCCATCCACATGGATTCCTGTCCACCTGGTTAGGCTCTCTCATTCCTTGCCATTTTCTGGTTTACCACTGAGTTCTTTGTTCATGCCCAGTCTTCACATGCTTGAAGTCTATAGCACATATTCTTGTTGGCCTTAGTAATAAAAACACAAAGAGTCAGATACAGGGGATAATGCTGAAAATCAGAAAAGCAGAGAAGCCACTAGAGAGTTCTTGCCTCTACCAATGCTCAGGCCAAATGGGGTGATCGTATCTCCATGAATCCTCAGACTGACTGATGTCTTTACGAAACCTCAGGCTGCATGCCTAGACTGACTCCTCAGACTGCATCTCTGGCTGAATCCTCAGATTGTTTCTGAGCTCCTATCTCCTCCTACCTTATATTCCTCTGTTGACTGAGGTTTCTGTTCTGCCTGGTTCCCACAGTCGATAAGTCCCAAAGAAATCACACAGAGGTCTACATTAATCATAAACTGATTGGCCCATTAGCTCAGGCTTCTTATTAACTCTTATAACTTATATAGTCCATTATTATCTATGTTAGCCACGTGGCTCAGGACCTTTTTCAGTGGTGTAGTCACATCTTTCTTCTTCGGTGTCTGGGCAGGACTGCAGAGGAATGGGCATTCTTCTTCCCAGAATTCTCCTGTTCTCATTGACCTGCCTCTACTTCCTGTCTGGTTGTCCTGCCTATACTTCCTACCTGGCTACTGGAAAATCAGCGTTTATTTAAAACATTGTCCTGCACCATTCCTCTCTCCACCCAACATTATCACTCCTGTCTCCATCTTGCTACTGCTGAGATTAAAGGGTTGTGACTCCCAAGTACTGGATTAAAGGTGTGTGAGCCACCATGCCTGGTTCTGTTTCTCTTTGAGGCTGGATCAATCTAGTGTAGCTCAGGGTGGCCTTGAACTCACAGAGATCCATGTATGTAGCATGAATAATAAAAACCCAGAGACAAATATTGAGGTTCAACCTGAACATCAGAGATGTAAAGTAACCAAGACAATAGAAATTCTTACCTCAATGAAATCTTCAGACTGAAAGAGAGCGAGTTCCTGTCTCATCCTACCTTATATTCCTCCCTAGTGCTGGGATAAAAGGTGTGTATCACCATCTCTAAGCCTCTATGGCTAACTAGTGTGGGTGTTGAGATTAAAGGTGTATATAATCACTGCCTGGCTTGTGGAGTTGTTTTGCATTTTGATCTTCAGGCAAGTTTTATTTATTAAAATACAAATCCTATACCACTGTATTTCCTCTTTTGTCTAAAATAAAAAAGAAGGCTAATATAAGAAAAACTATATACAATAAGTACAATAACTATATATAATATATAAAGACAATAAATACACAAACAATGTCTAGTCAATTTGCATTAGACATATTCAGATAAATACTCCATATTTATCTTACCTTGGTGAATCCAAAGTCTTGTTCCTAATTTACTTTCTATTATAATTTGCTTTCTGTGTCTGGTGAACAAGGAAAACAAATATAACTGTCTAGTCTTCAATTCCCTCAGAGACCAAGAAGAAAATAATATTAACTGAGTAAGTAGGAAGTTCAAACAAGTGACTTCCAAAAAGTGTGAAAATGACAGAAACAGTTGGCTGCCTGGACAGTGACCCAAAGTTCCCCTGCAGCGATGGGGCATCCATCTTTGGCCTAGACGTCTAGCATATTTGTCAGACTTCTCTGTGAAGCAGGATATTCTGAAGGGCTGTCTCTCCTTGTCTTGACAATGTTTGGCAGTCACTCTCTTTTCTGTCCTGCTTGTCCCATCAGGACAGCATACAGTCAGCAGTCGAGGTAAAGACATTTTCTTGCCCAGTGGTTTACATTTGCCACAAAGAAAGTAAACTCCATGTGGAGTTTCTTCAAAGCCCATATCTTCTCTGAAGTAGATTGGTGCTGCCAGGAGCAGACATGTCTCAATGTCATGAAAAAAAAGAGCCTATGTTATTAAAACATCTTAAATGTCATATTTTGTAGCTCTCTGAAGTGTTTGAAGATGACCTATCTATCTAAAATATCTCTGTTTGACCTTGAAAACATACCAAATGTACTACATGTTTGATTATAATAGTTGATTAACTACTAACTTATATTTCCATATTATCTTAAACAGTTGGTAAGAATAATCTTCAAGGACTAGAAATTTGCATTACATTGTTAAATGAGTTGTATAGGTACAGTACCTTGAACAAGAGTAGAAATGTCTGTACAGTATGTTCTAAATTATTAATCTCAAATTTGTACAAATATATAAAATTTGTACATAATATACAAAATTCCAATCCCATGTAAAACATTTAAAACCAGTAGTTGCTTTTAAAAGTAGGCTTAATAATCTACCTTTTTATTTTATCATATATATCCTCCCCTTTTTTTCCAGAGAAGATTCAATAATCTACCCCTTTATCTTATCATATTTATATTCCCCCTCTATTTTTTCAAAACAAGAGCCTTAAATCTAATTTCCTTTCTTCAATTTTTTCCAGATGATTACTAATAATAACTTGTAACCAATCCACCTAAAACAATGACAAATATCCATAACCCAATGAAAGACCAAAATCCACCCACCCCACCACTTGGAATGTGAGCAACATATTCTTAAATTTACTTCTTGTTATCTGGGGGGCAACAGCATCTTTAGGGGATCCTGAAAAGAAAATTTGGGTCAATTTTCAAGTCCTAGGAAAGGCAGAATTCTCATTTGTTGTCAATCTCTGCATAATGGGAAAGTGCAGGACTTGTCTCAAGTCCTGGCTTGAGCAGTCTGTTAGGCAGGATCATCTCAGATGGCCAACTTGAAATTGTTCTGAACAGTTTGTAGTCCAAAGTTGAACTTTAGCTGGTGTTTTTCATTTTACTGGTGTTATCATAGTCTTGGAGGAATTGTTATCATGGGGCCCCATCATCCTTTTGGAGATTTAAAAGGTTAATGTTAGGTGTGCTCATGGTTCACTGCAGAAAACTGATTGATACTAAAACCCAAAATCATGTACAGGAAGGTAGATGAAACATTTCTCTATAATTAATATTCTATATTACCATTAACAAAATGTTGAAATATATATGTATATATATTAATATTATAAACCTTATACCTTAAGAAAAGCTGTTAAAGAGTCAAAATAAAACCAAAGAATTATGAGATTAATGGCAATAAAATAGCCCTTAAATTTTTGTTTTTCTTCTGTCCCATATCAGGTGGCTCTTCTGACATAACACAGATTTTGGATTTCACTTTAATAAGCATGCTTGGGTTTAGAAAAGAAGAGAGCCACACTCCAACTCCAAAGCCAGTTTGAATCTTTAATTGGATTGGGACTATAAAAGGATCATTTGCATTATATGTCTGTAGACAACAGTAGAAATAAACATTTGGGAAGATTTATAAAATTTTGTCCTGCTGGAAATAGAATATACCAATAGGCCAATTTACTCCTTTTCTTGAGTTTTTTTTTTTATGGATGATTTGTCATTTTTTTTTTAGATGTCTCATTTTCCAGTGGTCTTCAGATTCCTTAGCTGGATACCTTTATTCTCCTGAAAAGACAGAAACAAAACTTTTTTGGTAAATTGTATATGATTAAATGGAAGAGATTTGTTAGAGTTATAGGTTATTTTAGATTAAGCAGTCATGCTGTTTGATGATCTATCATCTCTTCTAAGAAGTGTCTCTTGTTCAAATCAAATCTTTATCAATTTTGGTGGTATCCATAGCTTTACTTCTCCTGTGGAAACAAAAGCAAAACCCTTTTCCCAATGTAACACATGTCCTGGTTTCCATTCTGATGCCAGAATATCTTTAAAGTATAGCAGTTGATTTAATTCTGTAGTTTTTTCCACTATCCAATGTCTCTTTGCAGCAGATGTTTCTTTCTCATTAGCTTTTAGAAAATTCAATGTTAGTAAAGCATTATGTAATCTAGTCCTGAATGTATTTATCATTCTTTCTGTTTATTAAGCATATCCTTTAGAGTTTATTTTGATCTTTCTATAACTGTCTAGCCTGTAGAATTTTGTGGTATATCTGTTATATAATTTATATTTTAATAAAAAAAGTTTTGTTTTCTTAGAGTACAGGTATACTCATGATGGCCATAAATTCCAGCAAATGTGTTATTGCTGAATCAGTCTTTTCCAAACTCAAAGCATTTGCCCATTAAAAACCTGAATAGGTATCAATGGTATGCTCACTCTCTCTCTCTCTCTCTCTCTCTCTCTCTCTCTCTCTCTCTCTCTCTCTCTCCATATATATATATATATATATATATATATATATATATATATAGTTTTCTAAATTCTACAAAATGTAAAACATCCATCTACCAGATTTCATTTCTTTGGGTAACCTTTGGGTTACTTTCTACAGGTAGTTGTGTTTGGTTATATAAAGAACAAGTAGGACATTTCCTTATAATTTCCTTGGCTTGTTGCATTGTAATGGAAAAGTCTTTTTAAAAAACTTTTCTATTGACATAATGTCTTTTATGAAATTCTGAGACCTTCAGCACATTTCCAATCAGTAATTGATCAATTTCTGCATTACCTTGTGCTAGAGGACCTGGTAGACCCAGGATATGGATGTGTGTTGTGTATATTGTACAATTCCTATTCCTGATTCTATTTTATAACTAAATAGTCAAGTCGTTTCTGCGATATCTGTTACAAATTCAATATACAAAACAACTCTTTCTGCATATTGTGAACCAGTAACTATGTTGAGAGGTTCTACAAAATCTCTTATAAAATGAAAAAACATATAATTCTGACTTTGGGACAGAACCATAAGGGCTTTGAGCAACTTTACTTAAATTTTCTGATTTGTAACCAGCCTTTCCTAATTTATTTGCACCAGCGTAGAATGTAGTGGCTCTAGTTGTTGGTGTGAACTGTACAATGTGAGGAAGGATCCAGTTAGTGCTCTTTATATGTTGATTTCTCTTGCTTTTGGGGTCGTTGTTAATTTCTCCCCCAAAATTACAGCAGGCTCTTTGCCAGGGTTCACTTTCTTCCCATAATTTGTCAATTTCATCATTATTAAAAGGTACTAAAATTTCTGCTGGGTCTATCCCTGCTAATTGACAAAGTCTCAATTTTCCTTTTAGAATTAACTCAGAGACTGTTTTCACGTATGTTTTTAATTTTTTAAAACTTTGTTTATGTGGTAAAAAGACCTACTCCAAAATACTATATTCCCTCTGCATTAAAATTCCTGTAGTGGAGTTTTTGGAGGGCACTATGACCATAATACAGTGAAGATTTATATCTACACAATCTACATGTGATTTCTGTAATTTCTCTTCAAACAAAGCCAATTTTTTTCTCAGCTTCAGCTGATAATTCCCTGGTACCATTTAAGTCTTTGTCACCATCTAAGGTTTTGTTTAAATTAATCAGGTCATCAGGATTTATCTCAATAGTAGATAAATCTATGTAGATGGGAAATTTCTTCTAGCAATCTTTGGAAGTCATTAAAGAGTCTGCAATTGATCTCTCATAATTTGTACCTTTTGGAATCTATTTTTATAAACTATTTTATAGCCTAAATAATTAATAGAATCTCCTCTTTGTAGTTTTTTTCAGGGGCAATTTTGCCCAACCAGCAAAATTTTCTTTACTTCTTCAAACATTCTTTCTAAAGTATATTCATTTGAATCAGATAGTAAAATGTCATTCATGTAATGGTAAACTATATATTCAGGAAATTACTGACATATCATGTCCAATGACTGACCTATAAAATATTGGCACAGGGTGAGGTTATTTAACATTTCCTGTGGGAGAACTTTTCATTGATATCTCTTAGCAGGTTGAGAATTATTATAAGTAGGCTCTATGAAGACAAATTTTCTCTGTCCTTTACTTGTGAAGGTCTAGTGAAGAAACAATCTTTTAAATCAACTGTAAGAGACCATCCTTTAGGCAATAGAGAAGACAAAGGAATTCCAGACTGTAGAGAGCCCATTAGGTGAATCACCTTATTAACAGCTCTTCGATCTGTTACCATTCTCAATTTTCCAGATTTCTTTTTAACAACAACTACAGAAGAATTCCAAGGACTGGTTGATTCTTCAACATGCTGAGCATCTAGTTGCTCCTGTACCAACTCTTCTAAAACCTGCAGTTTCTCTATTGTTAAAAACCATTGTTTAATGCTACAAGTTTTAAAGGTAAGGCTGCTGGTGCCTTTGAAATATCAGCTGCTGTGCTCTGTTCTTGTACAACCTGAATAGTCAGTGACTGTTCTTTTAAAATAATACTTTGTAATTTTTTCCCCAGAAACATACATTAATTTATGGTTTATTTCTAAGATTAGGGGAATGTTAATCTGAGTATTCCATTGCTGTAACAAATCACAACCCCACAAATTCATTCTTATGTTAGCCACATAAGGTTTTAATTTTTCCTCCTTGTCCTTCTGGCCCTATACATTTGACCCATCTTGCACTCTGCTTTACTTGAGATAAAATTCCAGTCCCTAAAAACTGAACACTTACAACCTGAATAGGCCAATTTGGATGCCAAGATTCTGATGATATTATTGATAGATCCACATCTGACCTTCTACCAGACATTCAATGACAATGTCATTTATTGATATTTTAATTTTGGTCTTTGTTCATTTGTAGAAGTTTGCCAAAATACTCGCTTTAGGATTTCTCCTGAATTTTTTGTTTTCCCTTCGATAGCTGTTCTATTATCCAGAGCAGTATGGTTTCTTACAATAGACATTAGGTTCTTTCATTGCTCTGGGAAGGAGTTTCCTCTAAGATGGCAGGAAATGACTGAACTGGATTTGGCATAGAGGCCTGGGAAAGGCCCCCACAGAGTTTCTCAAAGGGAATATTTCTTGTTGAATATTTCTTGTTGACCTACATTCATTAGTCCAATGCCTTCCTTTTCCAAACCCTCTGCATAATTCAGAAGGGAGGGGCATTCTGAATGAATTATTCTTAGAAAAAAAACATTGTTTTTAGGAATGCCCTGTCTATAATTCCTTTTAAGGTGACTTTGTTTCCCATGATTATAAAATTTGACATTTTGATTTTTCCTAAAATCTCTGGAAATCACCTCTCCTATCCTTGCATCATCATGGTCATGAGATTCAATACTAATTGTATCTCGAATCCATTCCTCCAAAGGGGCTGACCTTGCCTTTAACGGCCTAATTATCCTTTTGCATAGAGAATTAGTATTTTCAAAAGAAAGAGATTCAATTATTATTTGTTTGGCTTCTGAATTTGGTATCATTCTCTTTACTGCTAAAGTCAATCTCTATAAAAAATCCATAGAGGCTTTCTTTGGGCCCTGTATAACTTTAGTAAATGACTCAATTTTCTTTCCTATTTCTCCATTTCTGTCCCAAGCATCCAAAGCTGCTGTGTGGCTAAATCCAGGGTGTGGTCATCATATACAGCCTGCCTTTCTATAGTAGGATAGTCTCCTTCTCCAATAATTTGATTTTGGGAGATTTTCCTACCTCTATCTTAACTCCATTTTTCAATAATCTTAGCCTCTTTTCTGAACCATGTACTCCATTGTATTTGTGGACCAGGCTCTAAAACACCATTAACAAATTTTATCCAGTCTTTGGAGATAATTCTTTTACAAGTTTAACATTTGCTTCACAAAAGGTGAATGCATGCCATATGAGATTATTGCTTCCTTGAATTGTTTTAGATCTAACATTGATCTAAAATTAGATCAGGAGTTCAGTTAGCTGTAACAGAGCCTCTGCAATCCGGCAATTCCTGTAAGGTTACTGGCTATGTTAAGGTGGATTGCCTGAAAACCTTGACTGTTCCTCTCTATTCTTAAAATGCAACACAGAAATTGATTCTCCATTAAATTTCTCTGAATTGAATATCTATGTGATTTGTTTTATTAAGTTTTTCTAAGGCCTGTATCTTAGCACTCAGATTAATCAACCTTTTTAGTGATAAGACAAAAAATGATAAAGCTGATAATGTTTAAAACTGACATTACATAAATCCCATTTAAATTAGACAACCTCGGGGCTGGAGAGATGGCTCAGAGGTTAAGAGCATTGCCTGCTCTTCCAAAGGTCCTGAGTTCAATTCCCAGCAACCACATGGTGGCTCACAACCATCTGTAATGAAGCCTGGTGTCCTCTTCTGGCCTGCAGACAGAATACTGTATACATAATAAACAAATAAATAAATAAAAAATAAATAAATAAATTAGACATCCTCTTATTTAATTGTTCTACTTTCAAACTGTCTAGTATATTATCATACAGAGACCCAGATCCATCCATTGTAATGGCTTTCCCCAATTTTTTAATGTGGGAAAAACTCTTTCTTTTAACTAACCCCTCCGTTTAAGAATTCCCAATTGTCTTACCAAATCTGATGATGCTGATGAAGATATGTGGCTGACTGCTGCTGTGTAGAACAGTAAGAGCCTGACTGGATTTCAAGGCAGCTACCTAGTTTAGCAGCAGCCTGAGAAGGGGGTTTAGGGTGAGTCCACAACCCATCGTGGAGAGGGGGGGGGGCTGCCTGAAGGCAGAACCAGCCAGCCTAGGTCGGGGGAGCCCAGATGCTTCTGGAGTTTGGGTGGCAAGTAGAGAGAGACTGTTTCAGAGAGGCTACAACAGGAAAATCCCAAACTCACTCAGATGTTTGGGGGGAAAGAAAAAGAAAAGAAGGACTGAGCACAACTCCAACCTGTGCTGGTGGCTAAAAAGTCACAGGCAAATGACTTTTCTTGTGAATTTGTACCGCAAATATTATTCACCAAATGTAGCATGAATAATGGAAACCTAGAGACAGATATTGGGGATCAACCTGAAGGTCAGGGAAGTAAAACAGCCAAACCACTAGAGAGCTCTTACCTCTATGAAATCTTCAGACTAAACGAGATCTAGTTCCTGGCTTATCCTGCCTTATATTCCGTTCTTGTGCTGGGATTAAAGGCATGCACCACCACTGCCTAGCCTGCATGACTGACTAGTGTGGCTGTTTTGCATTTCGGTCTTTAGGTAAGCTTTATTTATTAAAATACAAATGATGGATCAGTATATGTCTGCCTCTGCCTCCAGAGTTCTGGGATTAATGATGTGTGCCACCGCTGCCTGGCCTCTATGGCTAACTAGTGACTGAGCTCTGCACTCTGATCTTCAGGTAAGATTTATCTGTTAGATTACGAACAAAATATCATTACAAGTCTGTATGGAAAGGCTCCTTCTCTGCCACCTCCTGACTTCACCTGACTAATTTCTTTCCTGCCAGGGTCAGTCTCCTGTTCCCAGAGATTTTGTTCTTGCCTTCCTTAACTAATCTCCTACCCAAGCCTCCTATGTGGCCTTTGTTAGGGGCTGAGCAAGAAGTCCTCTGATGTGGTTTATCTACCTTACATTGTTCACATTTTAATTAATGTTCTAATATGCATTGACTAAGTCTGGCAGTGGCGGCACACACTTTTAATCCCAGCACTCAGGAGGCAGAGGCAGGCAAATTTCTGAGTTCGAAGCCAGCCTGGTCTACAAGAGCTAGTTCCAGGACAGTTAGGGCTATTACAAAGAGAAACCTTGTCTCAAAAAAACAAACAAAAAAATTAAAAAAATAAAAAATAAATAAACAATGCATTGACTAAATTCAGTGAGAAGAAATATCCTAAGGGATATGGGAAAAAGAGACAAGGGGGGAAAATCTTCATCTATATTTGTCCTCCAGTTGAGTGAACCATTCTCAAAAGACAAAGTGGTCAGCAGACTTTCTTTAGGTCATCTGTAGATACTTCAGTTATTTCCCACTGGAGCTGAGGAACTGTGTGCTTTCGGCTTCATCAGTTTCCTTCTTCCGCCCCACAGAAACAAGATGCTCTAGGACCCTCCCCCTGATGAGTCAGGTCCTGTTATCTGTGTGTCTTCACTGCACATGACTGTCCCCACAGCAGGAAAACCAATTTGCTTTCAAACAAAACCCTCCACTTTTTCCTTTATTCTAATTCTCTGTGTTTGTATGTCTGTGTGCAGTACCTCAGTGACCAGAAGAGAGTGTTGAGTTCCTTGGGATTGCAACTGCAGAAAGCGTCAGGTGCCAGGCGTGGAACTCAGGTCGCCTGGAAGAGCAGACAGCCTTCTTGATCACCGAGCCATCTTTTAAACCCACTTTCCCCCTTGCCTAGCTAGCAGCTTGCCCAGGAATTCACTGTTTCAGCTTCCTGAGTGCTAAGACTACAAGCAACTTTGCTTTATGTGACTTCCTGGGATCTGAACTCTTGTCCTCATGCTTGTGTGAAAAGGGCTTTATTCACTGAGCCATCTCCCCAACCCTGTGAAATCATATCCAAAAATATTTATGTATTGTCAGAGAACATCACTCATTCTAAAGGAACGTTTCAAAAAATCCTTGATAATAGAATAGTTTGAGTAAGATCAGGATTTTATTCTGCTACCTGCATTGTACTTTTAGGAGATCCATGACTTTATAACCTAGACCTGGGAAGTAATAACTGTAAAATCCAACTGTTGCCTAAATTAATATCGACATGTCTTGTGGGAATGCTCTGTGTGTAAGCTTGCTGTTCCTCACCAGGGCCATGATGGCTACACAGACACTTGGGCTATTCTTCCACAACTTGAAAGCTGTTTTTTCTAAATAGTTTATCAGTGAGGGCCAATTCAATAGTTGTTCCCCAGTGTAAGAAAGCCCCAGTGATACTTGAAACAGCAGAAAACTGTGGTTTCTTATCCTACATCATTACATTAAAGCCAATGAACTTTCCATTGAAGAGTGGGCAATTTGTTCTCTGCAGGACTAGCCTTGATCTCTTGGCTTTATCTCAAGGTGATCAGTAGGTAGGTAGATGAGAGCTAGAAGATAGATAGATAGATAGATAGATAGATAGATAGATAGATAGATAGATAATAGAAAGATAGCAGATTGAGGTGCTATGGAATGACCTCCATAGACTCATGTATTTAAATGCTTGGCCCATACATAGGAAGTGTCACTATTAGGAGGTGAGGCCTTGTTGAAGAAAGTATATCACTGTAGAGGTGGGCTTTGAGGTCTTATATGCTCAAGATAGGCCTAGTGTGACACAGTCTTTCCCTGTTTTCTGCAGATCAAGATACAGAACTCTCAACTTCTTCTCCAGCATCCTGTTTGCCTTTGCACCACCATATTCCCCACCATGATGACAATAGACTAAATCTCTGAACTGTAAGCCAGTCCCAATTAAATGTTTTCTTTTATAAGAGTTGCTGTGGTCATGGTGTCTCTTCACAGCAATAAAAACCCTAACTAAGACACAGATTCAACTAAGCTTCAGCTAAGATAAGATCTGGAATAGAGACTATATTGTCTAGACTCTCTCGCAGCTAGATGTGGTGGGGCAATGGTAATGGTTGTATGAGTCTTTCAGTGACTTTAGGAACAGGATCTCTTCATCCTTTGGAGCTAAAAAGACAGGTTCCTAGTCTGGGTGTGGACTGTTTGTCCACAGTTCCTGTTACTTGGGAGGCTTAAGCTGGAGGGTAACTTAGTCCCAGCATTTGGAAAGGAGTCTAGACAATAGACTGAGACTGTCCTCTGACCAGGGACTGCACATGGATGCTGTGGTGCTTTTAAGGAAATCCTAGACAATATAAGGTTTTGTCTGGGTGTATTTTAGTATACATGATCCAAAGGGGAAATAATTTATTTTCTCTATTTTGTGTATGTGTGTGTAGGTGAATGTATGTGTGCCAGTGTTCATGCACTGTGTGCTTGGGAGGGTATTGGCAAGATGACAACCTTGTGTGTTGTTCCTCAGGCTCCAGAAACCTGATTTTGTTGTTTGTTTGTTTCTTTAGACAGTCTCTACCTTTCCAGCACTGGGATTACAAGTGTGTGATGCCATGCCTAACTTAGGCTGGGCGATTGAATTTTTGGGCTAGCCTGGGCCACTATATCTCAGGGCGGGGTACTCTGGAATATAACCCAGTCAGTGAAGTACTGGCATTACAAGCACAGGGATCTGAGTTTTAAAAGCTGAGCATTAGTGGGGCTGTGATATTGCGCACTTTAATCCAAGCACTCTGGAGGCAGTGGCAGAGAACTCTGAGTTCAAGTCCAGCCTGGTCTAAAGAGTTCTAAGAGAGTCAGGGCTACACAGAGAAACTCTGTCTCCAAAAACTAAAACAATCAGTCCTGCAACCAAAACTTCTCAGGCAGTTGGATTAACAGGCATAAAACACTGTACTTGCTTTGAGTATAATTTAGCACCAAGCTTATATTTCATATTTGTGATTGTTTAAACACCAAGTGGCAATACCAAGAAATACCTAATTATGTATTAGGACAAAATGCATTAAGACACCTCCTTTCTAGGGTGAAGATAAAGAGTTAAAATCCTCCTTAGAGTTCAAGTTGAAAACTATAGGGTGAAGTGCACACTCCTTCATCCTCAAGATGTCTTTTGGCTCAAAGAAACTGGTAACTAGATGATACAACCCCCTCCTCCTTCTCTTTCATCTCCCTTTTTATTGTTTTTTTTTAAAATTTGACTTTCCAAACAGAAACAAAGTAGGATCCTTTTAGTTACCCAGGGAAATATATTCTCAGGACCCAGTTTGGGAAACTTTGATTTAGAAGAACAACCAGTTGAAAACCAGGCATGTTACTACACTCCCCTTAATCCCAGCACTCAGAAAGGGGAAGCAGAAGATTCAGGAGCTCAAGGCCAGCCTGATGTATCTTAGACCATGTCTCAAATGTCCAAAGTCAATTTCTATTTTTATATGTGTAGTATGCATATGTGCATATGTTTCAGTTGTATGTAGGCACACTCATGTGAGTGTGTATCTGGTGCCCATGGTTGTGTAGGGAATAGCCCTTGAGAGTTCTTAGACTTTGCTGCAGAGTCTCTCAATCAAACCCAGAGTTTGCCAATATGGCTAATCATGCTAGCCAGCCTACTTTAGGCACTCTAAGACTTCAGTTACAGGTGGACGTCCGTGGCCAACGGGCATTTCTGTGAGTTCCAGGAGCCCAAACTCTGGTTCTCATGCTTGCACAGCAAGCACTTTAACTGCCAGTTATCTCCCTAGCCCCCAAACCATTGTGGGTTTTAGAGGGGGCTGTAGGGGCTCACTCTGCAGCTAACTTGGAACTCATTGTGTAGACCAGGCTGGCCTCAAACTCAGAGAGATCTCTGCCTTCTCAGTTCTGGGATTAAAGGCATGCACCACCATGCTTGACTCCAAAATAAAATTTTAAAGGAGGAGGTGAAGATGGAGGAGGAAGAGGAGGAAGAGGAGGAGGAGGAGGAGGAGGAGAAGGAGGAGGAAGAGGAGGAGGAGGAGAAGGAGAAGGAGGAGGAGGAGAAGGAGAATGAGGAGGAGAAGGAGGAGGAGGAGAAGAAGAAGATCAAAGAAAGCATCATTGAGCTCAGTGCTTTGGTATTTGAGAATCATAGTGGCGGGCTCTAACTACGAAGGGTTTTCTCTTTTTAACAGTATCCCACTCTAAGAAGAATGGAGCAATCACTTTCAGCTTTGACTCCCGGTACGTCTGTTAGATTAGCAAGCACTAGTATAAAATACTGCAAATCTTCAGCAGATAAAGAAGCATGGTTATATAGTTAAAATCAGGTCAAAGCCATCTGTGGCAAGAGCCTCCGCTCTGCAGCTCTGTCTGGGGGTGATTAATCTACAAGAAATATTTGCAGTGAGGATCTGGGAAGTGGCAAAGTAATAAGCCGCACGGCACAGCGGCGTTCCAGTTTCTCAGCTATGAAAGGAACTAGCGTGAGCACCTCATAGCAACACGCTGCCAGTGGTGTCTTCTAAATTAAAGAAATGATTTCGTTAATTGATGCTTCAATGGCTGGCTAAATATTTATACACTCCACAAGCACTGTACTCACAATTTACAACAGCAAAGCAGCCTGCAGCAACCAAAATATTGATCGAGCCATAAAACCTCAAGGTTATTAACCCAAGTGTCTCCCTGCTTTGTATCAAACTAATCGTGAGGGCCAAGGAATGCAATTTCTGAGACAATTACCAGCAGTGGGGACTTTAATGACTTGGTCTTATTGTATTGAATAAATAAATAGTCGCTGCCTGAACCGGGTCACCAAGTGAGGTTCCTGCCAAATGCCAGTGTTAATCAAAACATTTCCCTTCCTAAGCCTAGATAATTCTTTATCTGAATCTAGACCTGTGCGCATTCCAAAGGTGCGCCCCTGCACCTCTGCGTATCTCCAGGCAGACATCGCTCTCGGATGGTACACTGCCAGCCTTAAAATCTGGGAAAGTAAAGCAAAGTAAGTGAACTGTGTCTCCATCTTCCAGGTCCTCTGGGCTGGCTTTGATGCTGCAGACAGGAACTCCAGCCCACTTCAGGGTTAGCTAGGGAAGATTCATGTGCCGGGCGACCTTGTGCTCCTGGGATATGGTGTTTTGTGAGGAGTCAGGCAACATTCCCCCACAAACTTAGGACATAACCAGGTGAGGCTTGATCAACAGTTGCAAAACAAGATATATTGAACTTGGGGTGGTCACAAACTGTCTCAAGTCAGGTCTGGCCACCATCCTCAAAAACCCAATAAAAAAGAACCAAATGAGTACTGGAAAGGATAGAGGAAAAATCTATTTAGTGTGATCGCATAAGGAAAAGAGACAGAGTTCAGAGTCTGTCTTCAGGGGCTGGAAGCGAGATCAAAATTTAAGGAGAAGGCCAAGGCTATACACACCTACCAGTAACCACAATTGCTTGAGTTTCTATCTCATCCTGCAAGGTAATTTGACAAGTTGTTTAGAACCGTTTGAAATGTCTTCCCGAGAAACAAGTTCCTTCTCAGGCTGGTACTCTTTCCTTCTCCCAGCATGAGATTCCTGATGAAATTCCCACTTCTCTGGAGCCCAGTTTCACCAGTTTGATAGACTGAGAGACACAAGGATCTCTTTAGGATATCTTCATTTCTGCCAGGGATCAAGATCATCATGGGAAAACCCACAGAAGAAGCTGAACTGAACTAATGGGAGCTCACTGACTCCAGACTGACAACCAGAGAATCTGCATTAAACCGATCTAGCTCCCCAACCTGCAAAAGCAGGTGACAGTGGGTGGCTTGGGCAGTTTGTGGGGCCAATGGCAGTGGGGCCAGGAGCAGGCCCTAATGAATGATCTGGTTTTTTGGAGCCCACTTCTTATGAAGAGAAACCTAGCTCAGCCTAGACACGAGGAGGAGACCTTGGTCCTGCCTCAGTTCATTGACTCCCCATGGGAGGCCTTACCCTCTCTGAGGAGCAGATGGGAGGCAAATGAGGGGAAGGTGGGGGCAGTGGGAGGAGAGATGGGGAAAACTGGAATTAGTATGTAAAAAAAAAAGTAAAAATTGAAAAAAAGAAAAAGAACACTCAAGACTAGAAGGTGAAGAGCCCTCCCAAGCCCATGGATTAGAGGAATCTCCCTCAAGCTCTGAAGTACAGGTCTGGGAGAGGACACACAATGAAGAAGTACTTTAATCAACCCAGGAATTCGTCTTAATTTTTTCTTCTTCTGATACTGGTGATCGAACTCAGGGCCTTTTGCATGTCACACATATACTGTATTGCTGATCTGTAACCTTGTCCCTGAATTAGGGATCTCTAGAGAAATAGAACTTACAGAATGAATATACATACATATACATTCATTTATTTATTATAGATTATAATATAGTCATATGTATTCATTTATTAGAATGGCTTATAGGCTGTGGTCCAGCTAGCCCAACAATGGAAGGCCCAAGGATCTAATTGTTCAGTCCACCAGGCTGGATGTCTCAGCGGTCTTCAGTATACACAGAAATCCCAAAGAGGTAGGCTCTAATGCCGGTGAAGGAATGGACTTGCCTCAGAGAGCAAGAACAAGCAGGCAAAGAAAGAAAGTGTCCTCTTTCACGTCCTTGTTTCGGCTGCCACCAGATTTTCCCACCTCAAAAGTGCTGGATGAAAAGTAGGTCATGTCACTTCAAATGATTTAATTAAGAGAAAAAAAAGCCCCTCACAGGTGTGCTCAGCTTCTTGGGTCTTAGTTAATTCCAGATGTCGGGTCACATTGACAACCAAGAACAGCCATCCCAGCCCTCCAGCAGTTTAATCTATTAAAAGTAGAGACTGACTTACCTACAACCGGGAGAGCGCCTCGCTTTGGTCAGAGGCAGAGGTGGAAAGGAAGGTGAACAAGGGGAAGTAGATACCGAGGATCTAGGGCTTCCGTGTGCTGTCTCGCTCATGGTACCTACGCCGGCAGAAGGCATGACTAAGCTTCCAGAATGCCTGGAGAAGGAGATAAAATCTAGCTCTCACTCTTCCATAATCTGTCCTGAGAAGCCTGGTGTCCACCCAAAGCACCCACTTCAGAGGCTGTTCGAAGAGACCAGGAGAATGAAGCAAACTCTAAGCTTTACATAGGGATGGGGACAGGGAGCTTGCTTCTCCAACTGTCTTGATACTGCTTGTTTCCAGAAGTGGAGGTGACCAGGCGGCCTGGTGCCTCAAGCGAATGAGCACCTTAGTTCAATAGAACCTCCAGAACCCAGACAACTGGAATGAGAGTCAAGGACTGAGCACAAAGGGCCTTGGAAGCCATTTCTATAAAGCTGGACTTTGCCTTTGAACAGTGGGTGGGGCAATGGAAGACCTGCAGGTGTAGGAGCACCATGCCTGGGCTTGGTAAAAAATAAAATAAAATATAGTTTAGAAGGCTCGCAATGGGGGCTAGGGACCAGAGAAGGTCAGCACTGGGGAGAACAGAAGGGATTTATTTTCTCTTCTTGCTCGTGAGACAGTGTTTCACTGCGCAGCCTTGGCTAGCCTGAACCCACAACAATCTTCTCGCCTCCACCTCTGGTGTGCTGGGATAATAGGCGTTTGCCACCATGCCTGTTCTAAAAAGTGTGTCGATTTCTAAAGATATTTAATCTGGAGCTGAGCAGGGGACACAAAACACAGATCTTGCTGTGTACTTGGCTAGGTACTAGTCGCTTGACATTTATGACCTACCTTATCAACTTTCTAAGGTCAGTGCTCTTACAGTACTCTAAATGGTATGTCCAAGGAGGCTGGAGACTTGGCTCGCTCAGAGGTTCAAAGCACTGGCTGCTCTTCCAGAGGATCCGGGTTCCATTCCCAGCACCCACATGGCTGTTCACAGGGGTCTTAAACTCCAGTTCCAGGGGATCTGACACCCTCACACAGATGTACATGCAGACTAAACACCAATGCACATAAAATAAAAATAAATAAATCTTTAAATAAAAAAAGATGTGATGTGTCCAAATAGCTCCTGATTGGACACAACAGAGTGAGGAAGGTGTGCAGGATGCAAGGGTGGTGGGATTTTCTGAGATGGGTGCCGTGGAGGGAGGAGAAACCGGGCTTTCCAGGAGGTTGAGCGAGTTCCTCCTGGACTCGCTGGGCTATAGAGGTGAGGACATCCAGCCTTAGCCCCCTGTGGTTCTCTTAAAACTCCCAGAATGATACACTTTGCTTTTCTCTTCCCTAGGAGCCTATAAGGAGATGTTGGAATGAGAACGCAGGTTCAGTGATTACGGCTGTGGGTTCGTTGTAAAGCTTTGGGGTTGTGCCCAACTATGGGATGTTTATCTCTGAATCATGAGAGATGAAGCCCTTCTCTTTACATGGGCAGCCACCGCCGCCTCATGCATTTAATTGTCTTGTTTTACATGTGAAGCCCTGTCTTTGGCAAAGGTTTCATCACCCAAGAGAGCAGAATAACTTAAGTAAATATGTGGTTGGATGGTTTCTAAAAATCTGCAGCTTAGCCCGGGAGGCAAGAGAGGTTCCTGTCCCCTAGGTAAGCAGCAATTAAATGGGACATCCAAATATGCATTATGTACCCGATTGGCCCATGACATAATTATGTATTTTAGGAATATTTCAAGCATGTGTCTGACATCCCTCCACACTGTTTCAATCCACCAAGTAATTCTATACTTAGAACATGTGTTCTGCATAGCGAGTCGTTTTATAAACCCTTGTTAAAGGGAACCGAAGCGAAGGCTGCAGCTGCAGCCCGGTTTTCAGAAGTGTTTATGCCAACCAAAGGCAGATAAAGTGAAACAAATCAGAGCTTCCTCCTTGTCTGGGTATCATGCACCTCAAGGGTGAACCTGTACTGCAGTAGCGGCCTTTGAGGCTCCTGGGATCTTCTCCATAGTCCAGCTAGAAGCTGACAGAAAAGGGAGAAAGGGAGAAATAATAAGGCAAGCACTGGTTATGGTCCCTCCCTCCCCCATGGCTCTGAGAGCGAGAAGCCGAGGTTCTGGCAGCTGGCTGGCAAGTGAGAAAAACAAGGCTCGGGTCTGGCTTTCCCTAGTGTGCTGCACTGGCCAAGGGGTGGGAGCAAGTACCATGACTCGGAGATCTGAGGGGTCACTCCAGAAGTGCAGGCTCCTCCTCCAGACCTCAGAATGAACGCCTGAGGTCAGGGGCTCTCCTGGGCTCCCCGTTCAGAACTCTCAGCCTCAACTGCTGTGCTGACCCAGCAGCTCATACAAAGCCTTGGTTTTCCAAGCATTTCAGTTTCTCTTAAGTCTTTAAAAATGCCATTTCCAGGGCTGGGGAAATGGTTCAGCGGTTAAGAATACAAGATGCTCCTCTAGAGGGGCCGGGTTCAGTTTCCAGCACCCACATGGCAGCTCACAACAATCTGTAGCTTCAGTTCTAGGGGATCCATGACACCAGGTATGCACATGGTGCATATCTGCCTACGTGTATGTTTGTGCACCACATATATGTGTGGGTAGTGCCTGCAGAAGCTAGAAGAGGGTCTCTCAGATCCCCTGGGACTGGAGTTAAAGAAGGCCTTAAGCTGTCATATGAGGGCTGGGAATCCAAACCGGGTCCTCTGGAAGAGCATCCAGTGCTCTTAACCTCTCAGGCATCTCTCCGGCTCTGGGGCTGCAGTTTAAGGCCAGAAATGCGGTAGAGCATGGAAAAGGTGGTTGTTGGGGCCTGAGAGTCACACCTGGGAGGATTTTCAGGAAGACCGGTGAAGAAGAAAGTCTATGAGGAAAAGATGGGGGGGGGGGGGTGAGGAATAAGCAGGAATGGGACTAAACAATAGGGGAGTTGAGACATAGTAGTAACTGGAGGGGAACCTGGGGGAGAGGAAAAGGAAAACGTTCAGAGGAAAAGACAGGTTGATCTTCTCTGTGCCCTCAGAAAAGATCCATTGCCAGAGAAAACACAGCCCCCCTCTTGTTGAGTCGTGGGGTGAGGACAGCATGGAGTGGCCCTAGTATTGGGGACTGGGGAATTCTTTTGATGTTGGTTTTACACATCTGCCTAATCAGTTTTGAAATGCGACACATGCATTCTTGCAATGTTTTACGTCTAAAGTCATTGATGCTTCTGGACAAAGTTGGAAGTGAACCGTGGGAGATGCCCGAGTGAATCTTGGCATAGCCTTACATGTTTTAAGAATCTGTGATGTCACAACCGTAACAGGTAAGGTAGCTGAGTGGCCTTGGGCTTTCTGATGGGTAGCAGATTCATTTGTCAGCAAGGTGTAGTTATACCGGATGGGGCAGTGGCTAGTTATCTAATAGCCGACATTTAATGAGCACATCCATGCTCCAGGTTGCCACGGGCACTTTGCCTGTTCCTTCCAACAACCATGCATGGTAGGCTTCATCAGCCTCTCTTACAAATGGAACCTAAAATCATCCTGGCCTCACAGTGCCTGGCTACCTGCCTGTCTGTCTGTCTGTCTTTTTCTTGTGCTGGATCAAACCCAGGGCCTGTACTTATGTATGTTAGGCATGTATTCCATTTAGCTATATTAAGCATTTTTGAGACCACATCTCACTATATACCCTGACTGGCCTCCAACTTGAGATCCCCTTGCCTGCTGAGTGCTGAGACCTCACTCTGCAGCCCCATCCCAGCTGCCTTCACTCTTCAGTCTTTGCCTGTATCCTTGCTGAACTATTACCGTTCCCCACCAGGGGACCTGTCACCTATCCAGACTGTATCTCCTCCCATCATTTAACAGCTCAGCTGCAGGGGTAGCTTAACAGTATAGCAAAAAAACCAGAAAGATTTCCTTCTCGCCACAGTGCACTGGGTCATCAGCCACAACCCGCCACTTGCTAGGTCTTTTTAGTAGGGCACAAAGGAATCTATGTGTCCAAAGGGCTTGTTAAGACAACATTTAGACATATATTTGTCTACTTATAGTCAGTCAACAACTATTTATTGAACATTTGTTCAATATAGGCCAATTCTGGGTCCAGGATGGAGCAGTGACCCAAACAGACCAAAATTCTCTGTGCCCCGGAGAGCGTATGCCCCCAGGGGCAGAGAGAAAATAGCTGTGGGGTGAAGAGAAGCAAATGAAAGGAGAAAGAGAATAGGAATTCAGGTACATTTCTACAGAGTCACCTGAGAAGGATGCCTGCACAGAGGACTGAGAGGGCCCTGGACAGTGTGGGGATGGAACCAATGGCCAGTGCAGAGAGGCCAGGCCCAGTGCACAAGGTGCTATGGTCGCAGAGCAGGGAAAGGCAAGGAGAGAATGCTAGAATAGCGGAGAGAGAGAAGAGGGAGGGCAGGCAGGGCCGCTCTTGCTGTGAGGACTGTGGACAAGAAGTCATTGAAAGGTTTCAAGTGGAAGATAAGGCTAATTTTTAAGTCTTTCCTATGATTTTTGTCTTTTCCCTTCAACTATAATATAAACGTATCAACTATATGTCTAAATGTTGTCTTAACTGCCAGCCAACCACAGGCTTTCGCATGTGCTTCTTGAAATGCGGTTTCATGGACCCTCGGATCACCCAACCCAAGCTTCCCCGTGCGCGGCTCTATGTCCTCGTCAGGGGTGTAGCCACTTCACTGGCAATCACGCAGACGTTCACGTTTCCTTGGATTCCATGATTTCGCTGTGTCTTTGCGTGGAGTACATCTGATGGTTCCTGCCCGTGGGGCCCGAGTCTTCCTGGCAACACCACCGTCCCAGAAGCCGCACACCTTGATCCCCTTCTGGAGTACTTTTATTTCCTCTCCATGAGTTAGCACCTTCTAAGTGCGACACTGAATTCTCTGGTGAGGTATTATTTTCGTCGGCTTACTTGGGCTACAGTGTCGAGAACATGTTCCAGTTTTACAGGCGAATGAGGCGGGTACACAGAAAGATCTGGACTTGCACTGGTCTCAGTTCTCCAGAAAAAGAAAACTAGACAGCTCAGTGAGGTTTATTACACAGGACTGGTTCACAAGACGCTGAAGGCTGAGAAGTCCTAGACGGCCATCTGCAAGCCAGAGTCACAAGAATCTTGGTATAGGTCTCGTCCAAGTCTACGGGTGGAGAACCAGGAAGAAGGTGGATGCGGCTTAGATGGAATCAGACTGGCCCTTCCCTCATCCTTCTTCGCTATTCAGACCCTTAGTGGACGAGACTATGTCCACTGTCATCAATTAGGGCAACCTCTCTCAGTCCACAGGTTTAAATGAATGCTAGTCTTTTTGGAAATATCCCCACTGACATGTGGAAATACTTGAATTTTCCTTTTCATGTGTATGGGTGTTTTGCCTGCATAGATGTTTACCGCATGTGTGTCTGGTACCCACAGAGACTGGAAGGCATCAGATTGCTGGAGTTACAGATGGTTGAGAGCCATAATGTGGGTGCTGGGAATCAACTCCTGGTCCCCTGAAAGATCAGTCAGTGTGCTCTTAACTGCTGAGCTACCGCTCCAGCTCTAGCATGTAGAAATACTTTAATAGGTACCGGACATCTGCTGACTCAGGCATGGAGTTAGCAAGTTAACAAGAAGGTACCCAGCTCTCCAGACTCCCTTGCCCACCAATTACAGGTGCCCAGGAAGATTTACTGACTGCATTTAAAATGAGAAAGGGAATAACTCCTCAGACGTGACCCCTCCTTGAAAGATTGGTTAAAGAGCCAATGGGGCTTCTTTTCCTCCTCTTCCTCTCTTATGTGATGTCTGATTGGCAGCTATGTCTGTCTGACACTTGTCAGTTTCTCTGCTCTCTTCTGCCTCTCTTTAACAATTCTAACACTAATTATCGGGGCTTTGTGTTTTAGTTCATGCCATTTGGTTAGGCACGGTTGTTCTAACAGAGTCAGGCTCCTTTTTGTACCTGTGACCCGTTTTCATGTGACTTCCTACAGCATTTTCAAGTTCCTGAATATTATTAGGTCATGACTTGAAGAGATTATAAGATTCAGAACAAGCCGGGCGGTGGTGGCACACGCCTTTAATCCCAGCACTTGGGAGGCAGAGACAGGCGGATCTCTCTGAGTTCGAGGCCAGCCTGGTCTACAAGAGCTAGTTCCAGGACAGGCTCCAAAGCTACACAGAGAAACCTTGTCTTGAAAAACAAAAACAAAAACAAAAAAGAAAGAAAGAAGAAACAAGAACTGCCGTGGTTATGGTGTCTCTTTCCAGCCATAGAAACCTTAGCTAAAACACCCTGTAACCCTCAAAACATCCCCAAGGGGGGTTATTAGCATTACCATCAATATCTCCATTTTACAGATAAAAAGCTGAGGCATGGAGAAGTCCACAAGCTTGTTGAAATTCAGAGGTAGGACTTGAATTGGGGCAGTCTGTTACCAAATCCTTGCTATTGGACTGTGCAGTTCAGCAAAGACCTCCAGGCCAGGACACGGGGTCTAGGACTCCTCCGATGCCTGAGACCTAAGAGTTGCCCCATCCCTTTCGCCCTTGTCTCTGTTCAAGGCTCTCCAATTGCCACCCTGCTGTACCCACCCCCGCCCCCAGTCTCCCATTGGCTGCTGTGGAGGAAGCCAGGGCCTACCCTACTGCTAACAGCTGCTCTTCCTGGACTGAGCCAACTATGGGAATACAAGAGGACAAAACTCCTTCGCTGCCTTGCTAGTTCAAGCAGACAGAGTCTGTAGCATGAATTCGAATTGGTCTTCATGATAAAGACCCGGAGTTAGATATAGGGGTTAATGCTGAAAGATCAGAGAAGTAGAGTAGCCAACCACTAGAGTTCTTACCCCCACCAATGCTCAGACTGAATGGGGAGATCCTGTCTCTACGAATCCTTAGACTGACTGCTGTCTCTAGGGAACCTCAGACTGCCTCTCACACTGCATCCTCAGACTGCATCCGAGCTCTTGTCTCCTCCCGCCTTATATTCCTCTCTCCACCCAGCCATATCACTCCTGTCTCCACCTCCCTCGTGCCGGGATTAAAGGCCTGTGATCCCAGGTATTGAGATTAAAGGTGTGAGCCACCACCGCTCAGCTCTGATTTTCTTTTAAACTGGATCAATTTCGTGTAGCTCAGGGTGACATTGAACCCACAGAGATCCATCTGCCTCTGTCTCCTGAGTGCTGGGATTAAAGGTGTGTGTCACCACTGCCTGGCCTCTATGGCTAACTAGTTAGTGGTTTAGCTCTGCACTTTGATCTTAAGACAAGCTTTATTTATTTGTTAGATTACAAACAAAATATCACTACAAGATTCTCTTATTTCAAAAACTCTGCATTGAGTAGCCGGTGGTAGAGCGTTTGCCTAGCATGTCTGGAAACCCCTGGTTTGATTCCCAGCACCATCTAAAGAAAGCAAGCTAGACAAGGGTTTGGGTCCTGCTGCACCTCTCACTGGCCTTGTGCTCTGTGACCTGGACCAAGGGCGAGAGTGTAGTTCAGTGGTAGGCAAAGACGCTTTTAGTTGCTACTTTGAACGTGGGTTTCTCAGCCTTATGAAGATCAAATGAACGTGTTAAATAAAGCTCATCACAAAGTGACTGGTGTCGAGTAAAAATTCAGCAAAGAATCATTATTATCCTAGAGTCCCAACTATAGAATCTGACCTTTGGCTCCCAAATCTTTACACTTTCCTGGAGGGCATGAGGTTGGCTTACAGGAATCAATATGGATTTCCAAGTGTACACATTTTACAACAGTGCACACCAGCGATTGCTCCTGGGGGCTGGAGAGAAGGCCCAGCGGGTAAGAGAGCTTGTTTCTCTAGCAGGGGACCCAGCTGCACTTCGAAGCAGCCACATGGGAGCTCACAACCTCCATAAACCCAGTTCCAGGAACTTCATTGTTCTTTTCTAACTTTGTCGAGTACCTGGCATCCATGTGGCACATGTGCATTTGTGTGGGCAAAACACTCATACAACATGAAATAAATTTTTAAAAATAATAATAAAAAAGTAATAGCCTCTGGGTTTGAGACCTGAGAATCCCCAGACAGGCCCGGTGGGATGGTTCAGTGGGTAATGGTGCTCATTACTAAGTCTGAGGACCCGAGTTCAATCCCCAGAACCCACATGGCAGAAGGAGAACAGGTTTTGGCAAGTTTTCCTTGGCCTTTCACATGTACAGGAACACCTCAACACCTTCCATCACATACATGTTAAAAAAATGGAAGAAAATAATTTTTTAAACGCTCAAACAGGCAGCAAACAGTTAAAATTTCAAGGGCCAGGTGTGGTCCTGCACCCCTGTAATCCCGGCACTTGGGGGGCAGAGCCAGAAAGATGGGGAGTTCAAGGTCAGTTGGTGTTATAGGAGAAACTGTCTCAAAAATAAAAATGTCAGGGCTGGAGAGATGGCTCAGCGGTTAAGAGCATTGTCTGCTCTTCCAAAGGTCCTGAGTTCAATTCCCAGCAACCACATGGTGGCTCACAACCATCTGTGATGAGGTCTGGTGCCCTCTTCTGGTCTGCAGACAGAATATTGTATACATAATAAGTAAATAAATAAATATAAAAAAATTAAAAAAATAAAAATGTCAACAAAAAGCAGGCCTTTTGTGGCAAAAAAAATATTTAGAGATGAGAAGGAATTTGAATGAGTAACCAGGATAATTAGGGGAGAGTTGAGAATTTCCAGGAAGCAGTTTGCTCTGTCGGAGCTGTCCCTGGAAGGGGTGGCACTGGGCAGAGAGCACATACATTTCTTTGCAGTGGCCTGGCCACAGTAGGGAAAGGAGAGGCAGCCATAGCAGCATGCAGAGAAGAGTGGCCTGCTTGGGAGGTGAAAAGGCAAGGAACAGGCAGGCTCATTTTTGTGGGAACCAACCTGAGGATGGGGCCCCTCCACCCTGCTTCCACCTCCACCTGCACTCCTCAGCTATCAACCATGCCCTCCCCAGACAAGGCCCTGAGGCTACCAAACACGAACTGTTGTACATACATACATACATGCAGGCAAAACATTCACACATGAAATGAATAAACTGAATTTAAAAGAATTATCTAGGTTGCATAGGCATGCAGACCTGAGTTTAAATCAAGAAACAGTATAAACTCAGGCAAGCTATGGAAGGTCTGAGAAAAAACAATGAGGCTCTGCTAAGCCCCGGGGAAACTTGACATGACCTCATGTACACAGGTGTGAACACCAAAGAGACCGGTTCAAACAAGGTGGAAGGTAAGGACTACACCAGAGGTGGTTTTCTGAGCTCCACACGTGCACTTATGGCATGGGAGTGTTCTTTCTCTTTCTCTCTCTCTCTCTCTCTCTCTCTCTCTCTCTCTCTCTCTCTCTCACACACACACACACACACACACACACACACACACACACAAAATACAGTGGGAGTTATACAGGTAGGGTTACCAACCTACCAACCAAATAAACAAGCAAAAAACAAATAAAGGTTATAAAATCCTTTTTATTTGTTTGTTTTTATTTTGGTTTGCTTTTTCGAGACAGGGTTTCTCTGTAGCTTTGGAGCCTGTCCTGGAACTAGCTCACGTAGACCAGGCTGTCCTCGAACTCGGTTATAAAATCTTAACTTGAAAAGGTGTTCTCTACTGGGGCGGTGGTGGCATGTGTCTTTAATCCCAGCACTCGGAAGTTCTAGGCAGGCAGATCACCGAGTTGGAGCTTGGTTCCAGAACAGGGAGGGTTATACAGTGCAACTCTCTCTTGAGAATTCAAAACCAACCAACCCACCGAACAAACAAACAAAAAGCCTCCTTTGCTTTTCCGGAACCCTGGGCTCCGTATCTTAAGCAAACGAGCCACACAGTTCAGAGGGCTGTGACTTCCCCAGCTGCAAGGGCATGACCAGAGTATAGGCCTTGTAAGTGGAATTCAGCATCCTTTGCTGAGGCAAAATGCTATGAACTCTTGGGTTGTTCTAGTAATCCTTGAGTTCAGGATTTAAGGCAGAAGAAAAGATAATGCAGATGTGGTCAGCTGTAACCGAAAAATAAAAGGAGTTGGACAGAATAAGTGACGAGATAAAGAAATAAAACCAACACGTGGAAAAGGGCAAGGGGACCACAAAGTCAGAAGAAAGAAAGAACCTCAGGGTGGAGGAGGGGGCGGGAGGGAGAGGAAAATAAACAGTGCCCCACAGGGCAAAGCCACAGACCGTGTATGTAGGGGGAGGGACGAAGAGAGACAGAGACAGACAGACAGACACACGGAGAGACAAGAGAGAACGGAGGGCAGGAACAAGCAGACGCCTGGGTGGGGGAATCCCAGAACAGGCCATTTACAAAAATGCCAGTGGAAATTCCAACAGCGACTCCACGCGCGCACACACACACGCACTGTGTGGCGACTTTTCTGTCTAGTCTAGAGAGGGAGTTCTTTCGCCCAGCAGATGCTTTTAGAGTGTAGGTTTCACGGGACCCAACAGCTCGGCGGTGAATGGGGTGCGCTGGAAACCCAGACGTCCATACCCATCACCACCTACGGATCATTGTTCTTCCTCCTTTGCCCAGCAGCGTGGGACCGGGTGGGGTCGCCTGTGCTTCGCTTATGACTTAGAAGAGGTTCCTGTCTGTGGCGTCCGCTCCCCTTCTGCTTACACCCCTTGCAGCCCGTACCCATCCTGCCCAAGCCCCCTGCAGCTCGTGCCCCTCCTGCCCACGTCTCGTGCAGCCTGGGCCCCTCCCGCCCTCGTTCCCTGCTGTCTGTACCCCTCCGGGCCCCGCCCTCTGCTGTCCGAATCCCTCCTGCCCACGCCCCCTGAAACCCAAGACCCTCCTGCCCACGTTCCCTGCCGTCCAACCCCCCCCCCCGCCCACGCCCTCTGCTGTCCGAACCCCTCCTGCCCCCGCCCTTGCTGTCCAAGCCCCTCTCGCCCACTGCTGTTTCAGCCCCTTCGGCTGGAATCCCTGCCGGCTTGAGCGGTGCAGTGCTACTAGGTGGCTTCCCGAAGTTCTTGAGCTGCGGAAGGGACCCTGTGACGCACCCTCCTGGCAATAGAACACATCACCTTCTATTTATAGCAACCCCACCGACCGCAAACCTACCATTCCCTGGCTCCCTCGCCGTACGTGAAAAAGCTCACCGAGGACCAAAGAACCTAACCTACAGCAGTGAGGAATCCTAGGCTAGCGTGCTCCTCTAGTTCCAACTAAAAGTAGCTGCAGGTCTAAAGGTTTCTTAGGCGCAGAGAATCCCTGGTTTTCTAATGCTTTAAAACCCGAGCGACTATTTTTACATGCTTCCAAAACGTGTCAAGTGAATCTGATCGGTCTCTTCTGAGTTCACGAAATATTCTCCAAGATTTTAACCAGGCCAAACAAGACCTAAGCTGGCTGAATTCTGGGAAAAGATGTCTCTAGCTGGTTTTGTGAATCTACTAAAATCTAACAGTTCTAAACGTAGCATTGATCTGGGAGAAGGGGCGCAAATAAAGGGACAATAGTATACATCTCAAATGATGGGAAAGTTGGGTTTTCTATTTGACTTTTAGATACTGATTTTATGTTTTTTACATGCACACTATTCATGTAATTATAAGTGGTTAAAACGAATTCCTACCTAGTCACGTTAAAGTTTGCAGTGATCGAATTTTTAAGGCTGTAATTTATTTCTCATAATTCTCCGTCAATCTAAAGAGGAAGCCTGGCCAGTGGCCTTCATCTTGGCTTCTACTCAGTTTCACTTTCTCACCACCAGAAACGCCAGAGCGAGACTGCCCTTTAGCGTCAAGAAAAAGGCTGGACTACGCAACCCTAGTTACAGGTTTGTTTTTAAAAGCTTAGCAAGCCACAGCTTAATTCCCATGAGGGTAGGTTATAACCTCAAAAGGCGAGCACAGAAATGTACAGTGTGCTGTTCTCGCTAACACGTAGGCTACCAAAGTGCTGCAGGCGGTCAACAATGGCGCTATGGTGTGTCTTTCCTGCGGAGGGCACGGGTTAAGTACTTTAAAAAGACCACCGCAATAATCGGTAAAATATCCCTTAATGGCAGGACCTTGTGCGGTCAATTTGGCAATACCTATTGCATTTTAAATGTGCACATTTAAATGTGCTGGAGGGATGGCTCAGTGCTTAAGAACACTGGCTGCTCTTGAAGAGGCCTGAGGTGCAGTTTCCAGCACCTACCCAGTGGCTCACAACCATCTATAACTCCTAGGGGATCTGACATCCTCTTCTGGTTCTCCCAGAAACTGGGCATGCATGTGATGTACATACATACATACAAGCAAAACACTGATACACATTAAAAGAACTGTTTCTAAAGCTTAAAAAGAAAAGTACACATAGCCAGGTGGTGGTGGTGCATGCCTTTAATCTGAGCACTCGAGAGGCAGAGGCAGGCGGATCCTCTGTGAGCTGAAGGCCAGCCTGGTCTACAGAGCGAGTTCCAGGACAGCCAGGGCTTCACAGAGAACAACAAAACGTACATCTGTCTGGAGCAGCAGTTACACCACAGTCTTCCCAGGTAGGGCACATGCGAAGTCATGGTCGTCGCAGGGCTTGTCCTAGGAACCAACTAGAAGCAACATTTAGAAAATGTTCTATACCGTGGCACATCCATACTATGATCTGTTTTGTAGGTGTGAAGACTAAAGCCACTCCTTCAGTACTAGTGGACAAGTGACTGCAAGATACAGTAGTGAGTGAGACAATGACAGAAACAGCCTGGTGCAGACACAGCTATAGTCTCAGTTAGAGCAGAGGTAGAGGCCCGAAGAACACTGGAGCCCGGGGCTTCCAGCTAGATTAGCTTGGTCAACACAATGAGACTGGGGACTAGGGGAGGGATGGAAGGAAGGAAGGATGGACAAAGAAAAAAAGGAAATTTTGAATGATTTTTTTTTTGTAATGTTTTTAAACGAAGAGTTTAAGGCTATTGTGGACTGCATGGAGAAACCTCATCTCACAAAGAACAGAAACAATATACACTAGAAAGATAAACACTGCACGCACAGATTAACTTCCATATACTTCATGTATGTGAAACTGGCCGCAGCGTTTGCCTCCGAGTAGGTAACTGAGAGGAGGGGACTAGGGGGAGGGAGAAACTATTCTCTATTCTATTTCTAAACTATGTCTATTGCCTGTCCTTTCCTATTTCTGAAATGTGTTCCTTGAGCACCTTGAAATTTGATCTAGAAGTACTCATAATTCCTTTATACATCTACCTATGTAAGCTAGGCCCTCTCTTTATAAACATGATAACCTTTGGAAGCAAATCTTCGGGTTCTTTTTCTAGACTGTGAAGCCCTCAGAACACACGGCAGATAAGCAGTGTTTGTGCAAGTTCTGTGCTGAGTAGTGTCGCTATTTTGGAAAAGTTTATAGTGAACCCACCATTCTTGTCCTCAGCGTTCTTCGCCTAGCTGGACCCACCCTGAATATCAGGGTGCTTCACTTAAGGTTGCTAGACTTGTCTTATGGGCGCTTCAAGAGGAGGAGCTGTCGTGCATATTTTTCTCTATCCCGTGACGTGTTGTGGAAGGGAATGACGCCAGACTGAGTAGCCATTGTAAAATGATTATTTGAGACTCCTAACTCATCCATTTTGCATTGCCACACATTTAAAACAACAGACCGTTAGTCAAAATTCGCGTTCCCACAATGGCTTTCTACGCTAGAGGTCAAGCGGTGAGATTTCCAAGTACTCCAATGAGGTGATATGCTCAGACCGCTCCTGTTTTCATTTTAAAAGTGAAAATGCACGCAGGCTGAAATGACCGTCAGCCCTGCTGGCTATACCACTCAAGCATAGATGTTTGGTGCTGAAGTCGGCATTAGCTCATTACTGGTCAGCACAGCAGGAGTGGGTAAGGACTGACGGTCAGTGAATGCTCTCAGAAGGTTGGCCACTATAATGAAGATTAGGGGGGTGGATCTCTCTGAACAAACAAATGTTTTTGGTTCGCCTATGTGTGAGTCATATGCATATAGCATTTTTTCCAGAGTCTGGCAGAAAACAATTCAAAGTAGAACTATCTCTGGCATCCGGAGAGGGTTCAAATCGTTTCTTGGGTCTCAAGTTGTTTGCGTCATAGGGTGAAGCTACCTACTGTCCTATTTTCCCAATCTACTGCACATGGACTTTGTGGTTTTGGGAAGCAGAAATGGCAGTGGGCAGCCTCACCTGGTAACGCAAACAACTTGAGACCCAGGCAATACTTGGTTCTGCATTTCTTCTTCAGCATCCCGACTTGGAGAAAATGACCCTGGGAGCTAGAAAAGTGGGCTATGCTCCCTTTGGCAGAGTCTCTCCCTAGCTCTATAGCTCTTGGTTGGCCCCTCTGCTTTCCTGTGTGTTTGTGTATCAGACTCAGTGCCCCCTCCCTGTCTCAGTTCACAAACCATGCTAAGGACAGAAGTACTCTTGCCAGCTCCTTAAGAGCAATAGGATTAAATTCTGTGAGTAGTGAATTTGAGGGTTTTCTGAGGAAGAGCCACTTGTATAGTCTAAATCCTTATATTTTTTGGTTGAGGTTGAGGAAGCCTTATATTTTGAAATCGGTCTAAAATATCAAAACCTATGTTCTATGCAGACCAAGGAGTATATAAATGCAAGGTGTACATTTTAACATTATAAAGTGATACTTATGTGTCTACCATCAATTTTAGTAGAGCACTACTAGTCCCAAGAAACCACAATAATAACCACTTTAAAAACTTGCTTCTCAGCTGGGCTGTGGTGGTGCACACCTTTAATTGCAACACTTTACTGACCAAACTATCTCTCCCTACCTGCCCCTTTCTCTCTCTTTAAAAAGCTTAAATTTTATTTATTTACTTATTTATTTATTTATGTGTGTGTGTGTGTGTGTGTGTGTGTGTACAATATAGGCTTGCATGTACCATGACACACAGGTTATAGGACAACTTGTAGCAAGCAGTTGGTTTTCTTCTATCACGTGGGTCCTAGGGATCAAACTCAAGCCGTCAGGCTCGGTGTCAGTATCTTTACGTACTGAGCCATCAACTACCTGCCTCCACCCCTTTTCTTTTTTAATGCTAGTTTTGAAACAGTGGCTCCCTAAGCCACTTAGGCTGACCTTGAACTTGTGATCCTCTTGGGTAAGCCAGCCTTCCAGCATAGGTAGGAATGCAGGCATAGGGAACACACCTGACTTGACTGAATGCTTATACATGGCTTTTTAAAAGTCTTGACTCTGCTTAAACTACAAATAAGTGGAATTCTGTGTTTCTCATTTAACACGTCGTTTTCGAGATAACCTTGACCAAGCAAATCACTCCTTTGCCTTCCGACCACAGCCCTCCAGCCAGAGCCTTGAGGGACTCGTGCATTTACCTCCTGACCAGTCCTCCTCTGTTTCGCTCCAAAACTGTTCACATCACCACCAAATGGTCACCTTAAAAAAATTGAAGTTGACAGCCTGGATTATATCCTACCCTGGCTTTACTTTCTCACCTCCCAGCAGAGGGAAGCAGCTAAAGTCCCGAGCGAATGCCTGCTGTTAACATGAGGAGCCCAGTAGACAGAGTCAAGGACCCTAACGCCTCAGCCCTGTAGGAATGGCAACGCCGCCCGCCCCCAGCCCCACGCGCCAAAGCTGTAATGGTGGAGCGAACACAGAAGGCTACATGATGACGCGGCCCCGGGGAGTACAGAACGCAGACACAGATCCTTTCGGGTTGCGTTTCTGGATGTGAAAGTCCCAGTGGTGGAAAGGGTGACAAGCAGTGTAGACTCGAAGTGGGAATCTGAGAAATGGGCTCCCGAAAACTTTCACGTCTGCAGGATCTCAGTCTGGACCCATAGCTACGGGGGTTGTCTGAAGTTTCTCAGCCCACCAAGAAGGGGTTGGTTCAGGCAGCTGGGCTCAGTCATCCCACGCACCTTCCTGCCGAACTTCCAGCTTAGGCTTAGGCCTGCTCCTGCATAGGAACATCTGAGGGCCATGAAGCTGTAGCCATTACTAAAGGTCCGAGTTCAGGCTGCCGGTAATGAGCCATTAAGGAGAGTCGGCAGAGACCAGCTTTTAAAGCAGCAGGATCCACATAGCAGGGTTATTCTGGATGCTCCTTTGTGGGAAATGATTGTTTTCAACTTACCTGTGGAGAAGAAAGATATAACCTAATAGTGCTAGTAAAAATTTTAAGAAACATTTTCTTCACCATCCACCCTTGCCATTAGCATGCAGCACCCCGACTCTATCCCCAAACTGCTTGGTGACAATTTCACTTGTCAATCAGTCAGTCCTGGTTTCAGAAGGGAGCTGCACCTCTGTCTGAGCCACGCTCCACAGACAATTCTCTCTCCCTTTGGGACTTTAGAAAGGCCTTTGTGCCTATGGCTTGTTTCCCAACTCCTGGCTGACATCACAGCTGCAGCTAACCGCTTATCGCTGTGATTGTGCTCAGCGCCCGCAGCTTTCTAAGAAGTGTACAAACAACACACACGCAAACATGCCGGGGCTAGTCTGGAAATGAAGCTTTTTAAAATCCTGGAATGCTTGACTGTTTCTAACTAGGAAACAGGCGTGAGCAGAAGGGGCCTCCGAGTGGCGGGACTGCTCTGTGTTAAAGCTGCCGCCCGGCTGCACCCACTCTTGAAAACTGGAAAGGGAGCTCCAGGAAATGACAGGAGAAGCCATGGCAGTAGGAACTGTGTGTATGGGGGGGCGGGGGCGGGGATGTAAATAGAAGAGCCACAGTGTGCGTGTGTGCGCATGTGCTGAAAACCTGCTAGCTTGAATTAGAGGGGAATCAGCAGCATCGGTAAGGTCGCCCCACCATAGTGCATGATGAACACCTCCCACTCTCAGCTTATGAACCCCTACACAGCTTCCAAGAGTTTAGGAAGTTCTAAAGATGGGGTTATTAAGACAGAAAGTAGGCAACTCAGAAGTCTCAGAAGTTCCTGAAACACACCAGATTCACAAGGCTTCTCCCTCCCCAAGGTTATAAAGGCAATAAAGACTGAGAAGGAGAGAGACTCTCTGACTTAAGGTGCTGCAGGCAAGTCATGCAGAAAGTGCCAAGATTTCAGCTTTGGTGAGTTGTCACTAAGGCTGGGGTGGGATTTTTGTGACATAACTGCCCTTGAGTAATCCATACCTCTAAGTAATCCCATATCCATACTCCTGTTAAGAAACCCTAGGAAGTCAGGCAGTGGTGGTGCCCGGGAGGCAGAGGCAGGCGGAGCTTTGAGTCTGAAGCCAGCCTGGTCTACAGATGGAGTTCCAGGACAGCCAGAGCTCTGACATAGAGAAACCCTGTTTCACCCCCCCCCCAAAAAAACCAAAAACTCCCAAGAAATTCATTAGTTTACTGAGTTAGACCTTTACGAGTGTTACTTTGGTTTGCCCCCAGTAATTAGACATTTGTCACTGTGTCCTCAAGAACAGTGTCACATAATACTCTCTACTTAGACTTGAGCACAGGAAATATGCGAGTGACCATAAAATAGAAGACAAGAGAGAAAGAGAAATGAGAGGAATAAGAGTAAAGACAGGAATAAGCAGAGGTTTCTAATAAAGTAGTTAGTATTTTAATATTCAGGTCATTTGAGCTATCCACTTACGCATCAAATGACCTATAGCCCTGAGGGGAAACCCAGGGATAGTGCACCTTCCACACTTTAAGAAATATTGGAAGAGGGAGGGCACAGAATTCTAAAGTGACACATAGCGAGGAACGGAGGTAAGCCACTTTTCGTATGGTACACATAATAATTCAATATATTCACCTATCTATAAAATGACCTCATATAAGAAGAAGGTTTTATATGTAACATCAGCAAGTTGGAGAGATGGCTCCGCAGTTAAGAACACTTTGATGTTCTTGCAGAGGACCCAGGTTTGGTTCCCAGCACCTACACAGTTGTGAGCAACCTTCTCTGACTCCAGTTCCAGGGGATCCAGTGCCCTCTTTTGGCTTCCACAGACACCAGGCACTGATGAAGGACACACTAATACATACAATTAAACACTCATAAGCATAAAATAAAACATAGTACAGTAACCCAGTTTAGAAATACAGCATTTTTTCCACTGAGAAAGATCTGGTTGCTTTAGCTTTTCATAGGTTCACCTGGCTAACTTTGTTCACCTACTATCAACCATTAGGCTGAAGGTGAGAACACTGGGTCCCCTGCACAGCTCCAAAGTGGTTTCAACACAGTAAGAGAAAATGCATTCACGGGCTGTGTGCTACAAGAAGTTCCTGGCACAGCTCGCTTCATTAGCAGATTCTGGGCTCCAGAAAGAACTCATGGAGTAGGGTTGTGTCACAACTAAGCCTCGGAACAGTATGGTCTGTATCCTAAACTGACCACAATTAAGGAAAACCCCAATGTGACTAGAGCAAACCTTTGCCTTCAATTCTCTCTTTTCTGCTTTCCAGGTCACTGTTGATTTCAGTTTTGGGGTGGGGTGTATCTTACTTCAAGAACCTACAGCAATGTTGTCTTGCTAGTACTTTGTCAGAAATGGATGTTACGTATTCGTGGTAGATTTGAATAGGAATGCAATTGTTTTAAGCCTCAGGAAATCATATCTGAATCTGAAGAAGTCAAGGCAGTAAGGATGAAGCAGGTGTAAGGTCCAGTTTGGGTTACATGAGCAAGTAGCAGGACAGCCAGGGATGGGAAACAAGACTCTGTTTCCAACAACATTCAAAATAGACAATGCATTTGTAGGGTAAGGAGAGTTTTGCCAGTGTGTCTGTTTTCTGGGACTTCAAGTACTAGTGTACGCAAAGGGTTAAAGTCTGTGAAGTGGTTACTGGATAGTAGCCAAAATATTGAGACACACCATAGCTCCTGAGAATGAGTACCAAAGCACCGAGGCACTGCCTTAGGGTTCAAGGTGAGGAAGTGGGAGAGAGTGCGGAGGGACGGGTGGAGAAAGATAAGCCCCACACAATTACTGTAAAGCCCGAAAGAAGTCGTTCACATCAGGTGAAGAAGTGTCATTTCCAGAAACCCAGTAAAGAAACGTGTGTACTGAGGAGCTGTTTAAACCTGTCCACACCCTAGGCGACTTCCCCACAAAAACCGGCAAATCCTGGGCCAAAGTGATTGCCACGCCTCGCGTCTTTGGCTCCTCAAATCCCAGAGCACATGCCCACCGGACTTCACACCGGGCTGTTTGAGGAGTGGGCGCTGCGTGGACGCGGAGCAAGTTTGGATCAGATCCACTCCGATTCGCCCGCAGAGCGGGCTTGGCGGCAGGGTCTGCCTGCAGACTTCGCAAGGGACCCGCCGGCGCTCCCCTCCGGCCGGTCCCCGGTCACGCCGCCAGCTGAGTCGCCCCGCCCCGCCCCGCCCCGCCCCGCCCCGCGCTGCCCGGCTCTCACACGCTGACTTGCGTGACTGACCCGGGCCGGGAGGGCTGGAGGACCGGGAGGGAGGAGGGAGCGAGAGCACGGGCCCGCCCACTCCTCGCCGCCAGCCTCTCCTCCTCATTGGCCACAGGCCGGCGTCCATCACCCGCAGGTGGCGCTCTGATTGGCGAAAAGCGCACTTCTGGAACGAGGAGGGCAGAGTGACTCCGCGGGTCTCCCGCGGCTCCTTTTCTCCTCCCCCTGCTCAACGTCCACCCACCTCTCCCCACCCCCATCGCTTCCCCCGCCCGGTGCGCGACAGTGTCCTTAGAAGACTCATTGGGCCAGGGGCGAAGCCAGCCACCTAGCGAGCCCCACCACCATTGGTTGATGATCACGCCTGTCAAGGCGGCGCGCCCTGCCACTGGACATCCTCGCTGCGCTCCCGCCCCGCCGCCTCCTCCCTCGCGACTCTCCCGGGCCCCCTACCCCGCCCGCCCCGCCGCTTCTTCCCGGTCCAGCTGGGCGGGGACTGCCCTAGGACTCTTTAAAGTCTGTGAGTCACTGCACAACCCATCAATCCAATTAAATGTCTTGAGCGAGCCGAGCGGGCGGTGCTCCCCGCCGCCGGCCGCCCCTGCTCTCGGCGCCCCGCTATCCATGGCTGGCTGGCTGTACTCCTCCCGGTGCGCCCTCCTCCCGCATCTCGCCAGCCGCGGCAAGTTCCCTACAGCCAGCCTCTGTCCCCAGGCCGCCGCGGCATGGGCTAGACCCCGAGCCGCTTCTTGCCGTCTCCGGTCCAGCCCGTGCGCGGTCTCGCTCCTTTAGCCCTCCTCGCCCGTCCCCGCCGTTCCCCCGACAGTCAGTCCATCACCCGGTCGGCTTTCCTCCGCGGGGCAGCGGCAGAGTACCGGCGGGCTCGGTAGGAGCCGGCGTCCCCATCCCGCTCCTCCTCCCACTCCTCCGCTCTCCCACTCGTCGGGTTCCCGGTCCCGCAACGAGGGACGCGCCGACCGACGCCCGCTCCCCGCGGCCGTACGACCTGCCCGGGAGCTGGACACGGCGCCCACTTCTTCGCGGAAGGTGAGTACGGCGCGGGGTTTTGGGTGGGGTGGTCTAAGAGGAAAAAAAAAATTGGTTGCCAGGCCACTTTTGGGAAGGGCAGGGATCAGGTTGTGGTTGGAGGTTCCCGGTCCGGCGTGGATTTGAGGAGGCGACTCCCTCCTTCCCTCCCTCGCTCTTCCCCCGCCCTTGACGCCCTCCTTCTCCTGTCTTGCTGTACATGTAGGTATTGCCAGACTTCCACCAGCGGGGCATTAAGCTGCTTGTAAAATAATTGGTGCTGGCATGCTTTCTGTCTTTTGAATGCCTAAGTGAGCAGTAATAGGCAGCGATGTGATCTGATAGACTGAGTGCCCTGCAAAAAGTGTAAAATGTCTAATGGGCACATTTTTCTCTAAATCAAAGTTAACTTTCATTCAAAGAAGGCAAAGCAAAAGGTGTTTTTAATTTGAATGCATGGTGATAGAGGAGGAGAAGACTGGTTGCCTAGTGGCATTGCTTAGCTTTTATTTTGAAGCAATTTTGTGGGTTTTCTTCTGAAAAATGTGAATTCAGTATTGAAGGTTATGAAGTCTGAACCTGTTGGAAGAGAACAAGGTAAGATAGGAATCCAGCATGATGTGTCCACATCGGGTTTCCTCTGCCTTGGGGAGGCATTACAACACAGAACCTTGTCTTTCTCAGTCACCGGTCGCAGTGCAGAGCTGAATAGATGGAAGAGCGGTTTAGGTTTTGTTTCTTTTTGTATACCTTTTGTATTCTTGACTGTTCTTTCAACAATGTTACTCTACAGAATTTCCTCAATTTTAGATTTGGTTTCTCCATCTTACGTGCCTCCAAACTACAGGTACCCACATCTATCTATCTGCTTCATAAAGATCTTCCCTTCTGGCTCTGTAATATTTATTTTAAGGTGAAAGAATGATAAGACATGGTTGCTCCGAACTGGATTCTGAGGTTGCTGTTTAGATGTTAGTAGTTTTGAGCTGGTATTGCCCCCTTTAAATCGAGTTCTCTGTTCGTTGTCCACAAGATTTAAATTAGGCCAAACCAAACATGTTTTGAAATATTAAAACACAGCATTGGCCTCTTAGTCGTTCATTTTTGACTTCTTTTTCAGACTAACCAGAATAAGTTGTTACTAAATTTAATTTTAAAGAATAGACTGTTCCTGTGCTGAAATCTGCCAAGTTGCTACAGAAGATTTCTTTTTAAAGAGCAGAAATGTGGTTATGATCAGTCCAAAGTGGTGAAGTTGAAAAGTGACTTAGATGTAGAAATGCTGTTTTAAAGACGTGCTTGTCACCAGCTCCCAGGCCTTTCAGGGTGTTTCAGGAAGACTCACACAAAGCCTTTTTGAATTGTTTAATAAATTTACCATGTAACTTTTTCATGAGGATGAAGCTGCATAGCCCCAGGGACCCTGCTGTCTGAATGTAGATTTTGCCACTCTCTCTCACTGACTCTGTGACCTTGGACACATTTCAAACAATCTGGACTGTAGTAGTTTTCTCCAGTTGTTTCTCCAGAAAGACTCCTCTTTAAAAGTTTTTTTTTCTCTCACCAGGCGGGTGGTGGCGCACACTTTTAATCTCAGCACTCAGGAGACAGAGGCAGGAAGATCTCTGAATTCTAGCCTGGTCTGCAGAGTGAGTTCCAGGACAGACTCCAAAGCTACACAGAAAAACTCTGTCTTGAAAAAACAAAACAAAAAGCAAAAACAAACCAAAAAAAAACCCCTCCCCCCCATAGTGTTTTCTTTCAAGGATCAATAAGATGCTTACCATAGATACATCATTGTTGGAAGATGGGTGTCTGTGTAGTATTTAAGGGTGAAGCTCCAGGGACTGGGGAGATTGGTCACTTGGCAGTCTATTTTTTTTGAATTCAGATTCTCAGTACTCACAAAAGGTGGCAGCCTTCCTGTACTCCCAGTACTGGGAGGTGGAGACAGGGACCCTTGGGGCAAACTGCTAGTTAGACTAGCCAGATTGGCAAGCTCTAGGTTCAAACAAGAGACCTTAGCTTCATAAAAGATGAACACTTGATGTCAGCCTTTGACCTCCACATGCGTTGCATGTATTTCTGCACAGACACGGGAATACCCAAACACATGCGCACACACCATACACATGGGGCTGGGGGTGGGGAGTAGGGCTCTAAACAAGGCTGCCAGTGCTCAGCAGGAGCCCATCTGTCAGGGAGTCTGAGGCGCAAGGATGACCTGAGACCAGGATGCAGACCGCAGTGGAGCTTTTCCTGAAACAAACAAACCATCAGACAAAGAAACTAAAACCCAAACAAAATGAAAAGACAGGGTTCTTGACTAAGGTCCTGCAGGTTCAAGTCTCAGTATTCTTTTGCTGTCTCTGTGCCCTGGGCCAAGTTAACATTGGGTATTTTCATCTATGAAACGATAGTAGTAGCAGTACTTACTCCATACTGTTAGGAGGACAGAATGAATTAACATGTGCAGAGATTTCGAATAGTGCTTGGTACATCTTTCCAAGTTTAGCTCTCTTATGTTTCTTGTATACAGACGACTTTAGAAAAAGAAGTGTGTTTGGAAATCCAGCCTCGAACCTTGCCTGTGTGAAGACAGGAGCTGGCTCTACCACTGATTTACATTCTTAGCCCCAGTGGTAAAATTTTTATAAAGCATCATTGCCATTAAGCAGACTTTTATCGTATGCCTGATGTTTGAATTAGAGTTTATGTGAAACGTTTAAGAAGCTCAGTTTTTAGAAGCCAGATATGGTGGCACATTCCTGTAAGCCTGTGCTCCAGAGGCAGGGAAAGCCACAAATCTGAGGCCAAGTTCTATGCCAGCCAGGACTTCATAACAAGACCTTGTCTCAAAAATGCCTTCAGAAAGGCTAGGGAGATAACTCAGTTAATAAATTGCTTGCCTTATAAGCACGAGAACCCGAATTAGGATCTCCAGGCCCCACATTGAAGAGCTGGATCTGGTGTTGTAGGAAGCTGCACCAGGCCGCTGCTCACTGACCAGCTAAATTAGCCGACTTGGCAGGTTCCAGCCCAGTGAGCAGCACTGTCTCAAAAACAAAGTAGATAGTGCCTACGCGATGCTTGATACTCAGAAGTGAAGGAGGGAGACTCAGTTATTAGGCAAGACATAGGGTAATATACTTATAACCCTGGCACTCAGGAAGCTGAGGCAAAAGGACCAGAAATTAAAGGCTAGCAGGGTTATACAGTGAGATGTTGTTCTGAAAAATGGCTTTTGGCTCCCTGGAAGAGTTGAGTTGTCCACATTCTTTACTTTTTTTTTTTTTTTTTTCTTTTTGAGACAGGTTCTCTAGTCCAGGCTAGCTTCAAGCCTTTTTGAGCCTCCTGAGTGCTAGGATTACAAGTTCGAGGCCCCGTTGCATTCTTTCATTTAAATTTCATAGTAGCTTGTACACCCACCTCCATTATAAAATTGTTACAGAAATCACGTGGTGACTGTTGTCCATGATTTTTGCCTGTAAAACTAACAGTAGTGTTTCACTGTTGAGTTCATTGCTGGTGCCTCACTGGGCATATAAAAAGTGAATAACTGTGTGGAATTAATTGAACAATGTTTTTTTCCCAAATTGTTTATGAATAGTGGAAAGTACATGCTAAGTGTGCTACTGTAGACAATATTGTTTCTTGTTGAGCTGGATTTTTACTTTGGTGTGGTGGCTCATACCTTTAATATCGGCCCTCAGGAAAAAAAAAGAATTTTTGCTTTTAATGCTTTAAGAGTAAATGAAATTTATAATTTATCTTCACTAAGAGATTTTTAATCTGAAGATTAAATTGGAATAATTTGAAAAAGCATGTCTTTTGTTACCTGACATGTCCAGGTTTTAATCATAACCCTTTTTGACTTTTAAACTTTCTATCACTAAGACGAATGCTATTCCTCATTAATGTTAACCATACAAAATAGATTTTGAAAGTCTCAAATGGTGACAGGATATAATTCTCTGCTTCAGAATTAATAAAGAGAATGTATGAGCCTAACATTGGAAGGTAAAATGGCATCACTCAGGGACTGAAGCTTGCTTCTGCTCCATTCAGGAAGAAAACTCTTTCTCTTGAACAGTCTTAATAATAATTAGCTGCCAAGTGGCGGCAGTCATAGTGTGGTAGGGATTAAAATGGAGGCACATGCAATCAGTAAATGAAGCAATCTTCAAACTTTCCCACGACTACACAATTGGGAAATACACTTTTTTTTCTAAGCGAGCGAATTTGCCGGGGCCAGCCACCTACACTGTTTATAGAATTCTTTTGTTTCACTTGTCAATAAAACAGTTGGGTTACTGTACCCTCTAAAGTTATAGATGCATGGATTAAAAGAAGTATCTTCCTTTAAAAAATCAGGAGTATGGCCGAGTTTTATAACATTGTTAAACCTTCTTGAGAGAATTACCTGGTTACAGTAACCAGGTAATTGTGTATACAATCCTTTGTTTAATCAAATCATACTACACAGTCTAGTTGACCATGTTGCATTTTCATTGACTAAAATAATCAACTTTTAGAACACTTGTTCTCATGTGTAGCCCAGGCTGTGCCATGGTCCTCCTCCTGCTTCAGCCTTTGAGGTCTTGGATTGCAGCCACGTATCCCACATCTTTCTGTTCATGGACTTTTTCCTTGAGATGGGGGCCTCAGAGCCCTGACTGGCCAGGAGCTGTGTGGTCCAGGCTGATCTGGACCTCAGATTTTCCTACCTCAGTCTCCTGAGTGCTGAGATTACAGGTGTGAGCCACTACACCCAGTTAATCAGAACAGAACTTTACAAAAGTGTTTATAAGGCCAGTGAGATGGCTCATATAGTAAGGGCTCTGGTTAGTTACATCTCTGGGACTCACATGGTGGAAAGAGAGAACAGACCCTCAAAGATGGTCCTTATGCACACACACTCAGTAAATAAATGAAATAAAATATTAAAAAAGAATTTATAGGCACTTGGATACAGCATTTTAAGTATCTGTTCTGAAGATGGAAGGTCTCGTATTTTTCACTGAACATGTGGAGTGTTTTTCTACTGTTCTCTCTGCGCTCCCCCCGTCTTACTGAGTAGGTATGACCGGGTTCTCCCACTGTAGCCCTCAGCTGTCTTGACCTAATGACAGCTCTTCTGTCTCAGCCTCCAGTGCTGTGATTATAAGCAGGGACACCAAGCCTAGTTTTGAAATATGGCTTTGGTTTTGTTTTGTTTTCGAGACAGGGTTTCTTTCTGTAGACCAGGCTGGCATTGAACTCAAGAGATGCATCTGCCTCTGCCTCCAGAGTGCTGAGATTGAAGGTGTGTACTACATGCCTGGCTTGAAGTAATGTTTTTTTCTTTTTTCTTTTCTTTTCATCTTTTTGTTTTGTTTTGTTTTTAAAAGGCTGAGGTAGTGCCACTGTATGTCTTTTTTTTTCCCCTTTTATTTATTTATTTTCAAGACAGGGTTTCTTTGTGTAGCTCCAGCTGTCCTGGAATCCCCTATATAGACCAGGCTTGCCTTTACTCAGAGATTCGCCTGCCTCTGTCTCCCCAGTGCAGGGATTAAAAGTGTGTGCCACCACACCCGGTACATTTAATGTTTTTAAACCAAAATCTGTAAGCAGACTAAACACCAATGAACATAAAATAAAAATAAATTATGTGTGTGTGTGTGTATATGTATGTGTCATGTGTGTATGTATAGAGCCAGACTTATGATTTCTTTTTAAACAAATAAGAGAGAAAAAGAAAGTCAAAGAAAAATTCACTATTTGCTTTCAAAGGGAGCACTTGGCTTTGGGACCCCTCTTTGTACTCACTTATATTGTACCATTTGAAGACAGTGGAATATACATGCTTCAGAATAGAGGGGCTCGAAGGAGTTTGTCTATCCCAGTCAGTTCTTTTTATTTGGGCAGACACTGGCATGTGCAAAAAGGCTGTACTATAAAGCCCCCGCCCCCACTATAAAGGCCCCCCGCCTGCCTCTGAAAATGAGTGGGGAGTCTTTATTATTGTTTTCTTTGTTGTAGGGTTTTCTTTTTTGTTTGTTTTATTTTTAAAGACTGGGTCTCATGAAGTTCAGGTTGGCCTTGAACTCTTGATCCACCTGCCACCTTTCCAAGTGTTGGGATTACAGGCGTGTACAACCACACCAGGGTTTAAGAGTCTTTAAAAATTAGAAGAAGAGATGGAGGCATGGTGGCACACGCCTTTCACCCCAGCACTTGGGAGCCAGAGGCAGGCAGATCTCTGAGTTCCAGGACTCCCTACAAAGTAAGTTCCAGGACAGCCAGGGCTACACAGAGAAACCCTGTGGCAAACAAACACACACACAAATACAAAAATAAACATTAGAAGGTAGCTGGGCATGGTGGCACATGCCTTTAATCCTAGCACTAGGTAGGTGGAGGCAGGAGGATCAGGAGTTCAAGCCACCTGGTGTGGTCCAGGTCCGTCTGGGCTTCATGAGACACTGTCTCAAATATATATATATGTATATGTATACATATATATATGTATATACATATATATATCTTAAAGTCAGAGGTGTGCACTGTGTGCACACCAAACACATGCGCTGCCACTGAGCTACGGCCCCCATCCTCTAGGAAGCAACTCTTCTTTGTTTTAAGACTTACTCTATTTTAAATTATGTGCACTAGTTTACTTTAGGTAGGTATGTATGCGTGAGCACTGTGCCTCTGAGGCTAGAAGTGTTGGATTGCCTGGAGCTGGGCTTACAGGCACTTGCGAGCCGCCTAACATGGACACTGGGTACTGAATCTGTTCATAACTGCTCAGCCGTCTCTTCAGCCTACTCCCAGGAATCTAGTCATCTTAAAGAGCAAAAACAAAAGCAAAATTACCAGGCAGTGGTGATGGCGCAGGCCTTTAGTCCCAGCACTTGGGAAACAGAGACACCCAGATCCTTTTGAGTTCAAGGATCTACAAGGATCTGCCTGGTCTATAAAGTGAGTACCAGGACAGCCAGGACTGTTACACAGAGTAAACCCTGTCTCAAAACAAAACAAAAAACTAAATCAAGCAAACAAAATAAACTTATTCTTTGTTCTTATTGTTCAACAGCCAATCACCTGAAACAGTAGTTTCATTCATTCTCTGCTTTTCGTCTAAAGTCCACATTAATAGGATGTGTGAAGGTGTGGGTAGATATTCGGCACCCGGTGTTTACTTTAATATATTAAATAGTCAAAAGATCCCACCTCTTATTTAAGCATTGTTTCCCACAGCCCTCTTCCCTTTGTTGTGAAATGCCTTTCATTTTTTACTATTTCTGATTGAGTTTGTATTCGTGTGTGTGTGTGTGTGTGTGTGTGTGTGTGTGTGTGTTTTGCACGCATTCCCATGTGTATTCCTGTGACATTTTCTTACTTGGGCTTTTCAGAATCCTTGCAGCTCTTTTGCTTGATCACAGTAGGTTTTCCATTCCCTCTAGGTGCGTTTGTCAGTGCAGGACACAGGGTTGAAGCTTTCATTTACTTTGGATTGCTGTATTAGCCCCATGGGAGAGCCTTTTCTACAGAAGAATTTTCTTTGTCTTGTGGAAAGATGAGCATTGATCATCTTACCTGCGCAGGGTCAAAGGCCACGCTGTAAACCTCAGACATGTCTCAGAGTTTGTGAAAATTAGCATCTTTGTTATTTACTGACTTTTTTATTAATCTGTCTTATGTGGGGAGGCCCACAGCCTTCTTTCCTGCTGACGTTACTGTAAAGTGTCTTGTCCCACACCAAGTGACTGGTGAGTTGGTAAGCTTTCTTCTGGTGTGGTGACTGTCCTAACCACGTCGAGATGACTTTCCTGAGAACCGCACAGGGTGGGGAGGAGCAGCTCCTTTTGTTTTGTTTTCAACTCTTGAAATCGAGTCGGGACATCAGACCTTGTCCACTGTGTGACGCTTTCCAGACTCATGTTGTTGCCTGATTAATGCCCCTGCTGAAGTCACATCAGCCTTATTGTCTTCATTGGCTTTAACTCAAATGAAGTGTCTCCTTTATGTTAACTGTTGCTGGATTTTAAGGGTTCTTTTATCTAGAAAATCAGAGTTTGAAAACAAATGCTTTTTTCTTTCTTTGTGATGCTGACAGTCACCAAGAAAACCGGCCCATAACCACACACAACAGGTGCCCTACCGCTAAGCTGCACCTCCAGACCCAGGAAGACTTCTGTAAAAATCTTGTAAGAAAAAAAAAATTCCCAAGGACCACAATGTTTGACCTGGTGGGAGCGTTTGCTGACCCAATTTCTTGATGTTATTTAGACATCACAAATCAGGTGTCCCTAAATCCAGTTCAGTAAAACGAATAACCATTTCTTTTGAGACAGGGTCACCCTGTGTTGCACAGGCCGAGCTTCCTTTGTAGTCAGCCTGACCTGATCCTGCAGTGTCAGCCCTCAGTGAGTGCTGGGATCATTGATGTGCACCGACGAGGCTGCCTGGCTCTTCCTTCTGATTTGGAAAACAATCTGTTGCTACTTTTAAAATTTAATTTAATTTAATTTTATGTGTGTAGGTATTTTGCATGCATGTATGTCTGTGTACAGTTTGTGTGCATGGTGCCAGAGAAAGCATCAAATCCCTGTGAACCAGAGTTACAAGTGGCCGTGAGACCCCGTGTGATCGCCAGGCATTGAGCTCAGGTCCTCCAGAAGAGCGGCCAGTGCTCCTAACTACTGAGCCATCTTCCCAGAGCCCGTTGTTACATTTTACTTAATTTAAATAAAATTAGATGCACTGTGTTTTGCAGTCTCTAGTGTGGGCCAGCTAGGCAGTGTGGTATTGCAGTAAGAAAGGGCGGGCATAGCCCTCCCTGGAAAGAAACCAGATTCCAGAGGGCTGTGGTAAGTTCAGAGCTTGGGAGCTGCCGTTTGGAGCAGCTACAATTAAACCTTGTCCAATGATGAAATGATAACAGGAAGGAATCTTAATGTGGATTTTATGTCCTTTGATTTTATATAAAGGGAATCCCAGTTCCAACCACAAAATGCATTTGAGTAAACAATTTTTATTTGAATTTGAGTTGAGACATCAAAACACAACAATGTCAGCTTCTCCCAGAAATCATGAATCTTTCGTATTTATTAACCCTGGAAAATTATACAATGACCATGGTCTGGAATTCTTCCTGAATTTTTATTAGACTTTTAAAATTGTTTTCCCTTGTTCCTTTGTTTCCTTTGTGACAGCGCCGGAAAAACAACAACAACAACAACAACAACAAGCAACAATAACTGTTTCACAGTGGGAATGTAGCCTTGTAGTCCTCCCAGCGATATTAAACAATTAACAAGTTTGCTTGCGTTTGCTTTGCCTGGTGTGCAGTGGGAGCTAAGGTCTGTTTCAGTGACTGCACTTCTGTAATTTCCTGCACAAGTGAAACTATTAGTGTTGGTTCCGTCTCAAATAACGGAATGAATACACCTTAAAATACATGTAGTATTAAAATACATGTAGTGATCGCCGTGAATTATTCTGTTTCTTATTTATAAATATTTAATACACGTCCTAGGTTCTTGGGAGTATGGTAAGCCATGGCATCTCCCCACGCTGATGCTGATGGTCCACTTGGAGACAACGGTCCCTGCAAAGAAACGAATCCCTTCTATTGGCCAATATGTAATGTAGAGTAATGGAGAGTCTGCTGTGTGCACAACAGTAGCCCAAGTCCTAGACCCCTGGACCCGCCCTCTGGAAGTTCTGGACGGCCTTCTTGGGAGTCATCCTCGCTGTAAGCTTAGGTAACATTGGTTAGAAAGCTTTTGTGTCTTGGACAAAGAGCAGTCTCATCTCCAGCCACTGCACAGACTCAGTAGGGAAGCAATGAAAAATGGAGCCGGCACCCTGGCTCTTAGCGACACTCACTGTCCCCCGGGAAGCAGCAACTGCACCTGTGAACAGAGTTTGTAGACACAGTGTGGATATAGTTTAGATTCCTGAGTCAAAAATAAATAAAGAGAAGGCCTGCTGCTGGGAACCGTGCAACACCAATGAAGGTGCTGCAGACCAGGGAGTTCCTGAGGACGGATGGGAGGCAGGCTTTGGCAGCTGCTAAATATGCTTTTCCCCCAGGTCTGCCTAGAGTAGCCCTGTCTGCCAGGTGGGTTTACCTAGGCCTAATTTGGCAAACCTAAGAAGCTGAATATATGTATTGCTATAATTTGTAAATAATCCTTCCAGATTACTTTGTGTTGACATTAGCAGACAGGCTTGTACTTTGTTTGCTGTTGTTGACTAGTGATGGAAACTGAACCTAAGGCCACATGAACTCCAGGCGAGCACTGTTCCACCCAGTGCTGTTCTAGCCTTGCATTTAAATTCAGGCACAATGCTGTATGACTATGGTTTTGTTTAATTATTTTTTTTCTGACTGTTTTGAAATGCTGATACTCTTATTTTTAGATCACATGATTCTTTATTTGGAACTATGTCTAAGAATAATATAATGCATTCCTGTCTCTAAGATTGCAATTTGGGAATAAAAGTCCAAAATCTCAGTTTATCTGTTACTTATTTATTTACTTTTTTTTGTTGTTGTTTTTGGTTTTTCAAGACAGGGTTTCTCTGTGTTGCTCTGGCTGTCCTGGAGCTCACTTTGTAGATCAGGCTGGCCTTGAACTCATGGAGATCAGCCTGCCTCTGTCTGTTAGTGAAAGTATTTAGACTGTTCTGTGGAGACTCAGGAAGAAAAACAACCCAGGAAGACTGTGCTTTCCTGCAGAGGGCATCATCTCTAACCATCGCTCAGTCCCCGGACTGAAGAGTTCATCCTGCATAGCCATGTTTGTGTTGTCTCTGTCGCGTGCGAATGACTTCGGGGATATCGACCTGTGTCAAATGTACCAGACTGTAGCCTAACATGATGTTGTGTGATACCTATAATCTCGGCACATAGAAAGTGGAGGCAGAGGGATCAGTAGTTCAAGGTCATCCTTAGCTACACAGTGAGTTTGAGACTCCCCTGTCTCAGAACAAACAGCTGCGAGTGTTTGCCCAGCATGTGTGAAGTCCTGGGTTCAGTTTCAGCACCGCCCCACCTCTACAAAGAGAGAGAGGATTTGCCAATGTGATTGTGTGGTGCGTGTGCCTGTAATCCAAGTTACTCGAAAGGCTGAGACGGGAGGATTTAGTTAGAAACCTATCTAGGAACAACAGCAGAGACCCTGTATCAAAATAAATAAATGAAATTTACTAAATTCAATATTTTAAATGCATGCACTTAATGTATAATCAATACAACTTACGTTAGAGCCACCTAGATTGTAAGGTGTTATTGCTATGACACTCTCTATTATTAGAATTTTTATTTTTGTTTCTTTTTTTCCCCAACAGGATCTCATTGCTTCTCACCCTTTTGACTAAGATCAAGTGAGGAGACAGGGTCTTACTCTGTAGCCCAGGCTGGCCTGGAACTTACTATGTAGCCCAGGCTGGCCTTTGTTTCTTAGCTTCCCACATGCTGGGGTAACAGGTGTGAACAACCACACCTGACTCTGAAGTATGTTTTTGAGTTTGTGACTTTTAATCATTTCTCGGTCTTATGTACCCTTTAGTCTCATGTTTCATACCTTGGGCCGTACATACATTTTAAATTTGAAAGGAGGCATGGAGGAATGGGTATTGGTTTAAATGTATGTATTGGACCTTGGAGAGCTTTTCTTCATATGTAAGACTCACTGGAGTGTCTTTTAATAGTTTGCACAGATTTGAATGTAGAGAATTGAAGTTGTGTGCTCTCCAAGGGATCCTTTCCTTATAGGTTTGCTGATTATGACTCATGTTTGACACGGAGTCAAGAATATAATTTTAGTCAGCTTCTTTGTTCTTTTTATAATTATTCCATGGGGGTGGGGTGGGGTGAAGATGGTTCAGCGGTTAAGGGCACTGGCTACTCTTTCAGAGGATCTGGGTTCGATTCTCAGAACCCACATGGAGGCTCACAACCATCTGTAGCCCCAGTTCTAGAGGATTTGATACTTTATTCTGGCTTCTGTGGGCATGAGGCATGTGTGTGGTACATATTCCTACATGCAGGCAAAACACTCATAAATATAAAATAAAACAAAAAAAAATTTTAAAAAGTGTGGAGGAATGGATAGTGTGTCTGGTGTGTGCCTTTGTGTGCATGTGCGCACTTGCCCGTGCATTCACGTGTGGAGGTCAGAGTTCCACACCCGGTGTGTCCCCCCCCCCCCGCCCCCGTTTTTTGAGAGGGTTCTCTCACTGCGTTTACTTTCTAGGCTAGATTGACTAGTCCACTCCCCTAGATCTACCTGTCAACCCCACAGTCTCTGGCACTAGGGTTACTGAAAAGTATTGCCTGGACCTGTTTTTGTTGTTGTTATTTTTGTTTTTGTTTTTTCGAGACAGGTTTGTTTTGTTTTGTTTTGTTTTTGTTTTTCCTGTAGCTTTGGAGTCTGTCCTGGAACTAGCTCTTGTAGACCAGGCTGGCCTCAAACTCACAGAGATCCACCTGCCTCTACCTCCCGAGTGCTGGGATTAACGGAGTACATCACCACTCCCGGCTCTGTGCCTGCTTTTTGTGCTGGGGATCTGACTTCACGTCCTTGTGTTTACACAGCAAGCACTTCATTCCCCCAGCCATCCCCCCCAGCCCCTATTCTTTTTATGAATGGGGTAAATGGCTTAATGTGGCTCCTAAATCCATTGTTTCTTTCCCCCTCCTTTTCAGTTGTCTAAATTGAATTTTGCGTGTGGAGCCATAGACTTTCTGGATAGATTTGTTCAGAGGAGAAGTAAATCCGTTCCATTCTTCTACCCTCCAGTTTTTGTTTTTGTTTTTATGGAGTCGAGGGCCTTCCCATTACTAAACAAGTGCACAGTGCTGAAGGCTCAATATAGTTTACCAGGTAATGATTTCATGTGTGTGTTCTGGGTAAATTTTTTTATTGTTGTCTTTAATGACTACATTAAGTTTTAAAATACTGTTAACTTCTCATTGATTAAAAATAATCAAGAAAAATGATCAAACTTTTGGCTCTGGCATCAGGACTATCAGAGTGTTAATGAGCTGTGACTTAACGACTCAAGCATTTTCTGCCATCTTAACAGAATACATAGAATTAGCCTTTTCAGGACACAGTCCAGCAGGGAGACCCTGGTTTTGATGTTTTGGAAGTCCTCAGGGAACCTGAAGCACAGACAATCTACAGTGCTGTCTTGATACTTTATCCCTTGGTACACCAGCCTTTTTACAAAAAAAAAAGGGGGGGGGGACAGGGTCTCTGTGTAGCCCTGGCTGGCCTGGAACTCACCATGTAGATCAGGCTGGCCTTTTTCTCTTGGAACTCCGCCTGCCTCTTCTCGCCCTCTGCCCCGGTGCTGGGGTTGCAGCGTGAACACCCACAGCCACACTTTTCAGATGTGCAGAACCCTGAAAGGGAATCCAGCTCACAGCTCCCTTCCTCGCCCTAGATTTGCTGGGTAGGAGCCTTCTGCCGTCTGTCTCTCTCTCCCCCACTTTCCCTGCATGTTTACTTCTTTCCTGTGTGAAGTGGAAGCTCCGACATGACTGTCTGTAGTCAGTGCCTCACGCAGCTCCTGAGCTCAAGGACGCGCTCCTCTGGAACCACAGCACCCCGCCTACCCGCGATGATGCAGAGAGATGTCAGAGGAGAGGTACTTGTTGCCACCACGTTTGTTTTTGGTGTTAACGATACCATTTCAAGTAGTTTCAAACTTAAGTATTGGATATTTGTATGAATAAGGTTTTTTTTTGATGTTTTGTTTTTCGAGACAGGGTTTCTCTGTATCCTTGGTTATCCTGAAACTCACTCTGTAGACCTTACCTGGCCTCGAACTCACAATACTTCCTCTGCCTTGAGTGCTGGGCCGTCATTGCACAAGATAAATATTTTTGAAAGGATCTCAGGTATCCTAGGCTGGTTTCGGAGTTGTCACGTAGCTGAGGATGACCCTGAACTTCTGGTCCGCCTGCCTCTACCTCCCTAGGGGTGGGATTACAGCTGTGCATCACCAGGCTTAGTTTACTAACGTGCTGGGAGTTGAACCTGAGGCCTTGTGCTAGGCAAACACTGAGTTGAACTGCATCCTCAATAGGATGTTTTGTTTTCTGAGATGAAGTCACACCGTGTAGCTCGGGCTAGTCCTGAACTCCTCGGCTCAGGTGGCGCTTCTGCCTCAGCTTACAGACTAGCAGGAGCTACAAGCCTGTAGTACCACACTTGGATTTTTTTCCATCTTATGTTGGTCCCTTCTGCGCCAGCAGGTACCACTGCTGTGCGTATTGCTTTTTCAGAGCTTGCCACGTGCTTTTCACTGTAAACTGCTAGCAGCAGGTAGCAGCATCTCACCTCTTCGGGGACAAAACAAGATGCACTTTAGATATTCATTCTTTTATGACAGGAGAAAGATTTGGGTGAGGAATCCTCTGTTCAGCCACTGCACTGGAACCAAGTCCTTTATTAGTTGTGTCTTGGAAGTTGAAGTGAGTTACTGCTGTCATCACCTGTGAGTGTGAAGGCCCCTGGGAGTTCCTGGGAGCCTTCGTGCTCCCCAGATGGCTGTCATGCAGTGTTGAGTACTGAGCGAGTGCACGGTGACCGCCTAAGCAGAGGGCTTAGAAATGGCAGGTGGTATTCTAGCGTGCTGAGGTGTAGCATTCAGCCATAGGTGTCGAGTGGAAACTAGACAGTTGGTCAATCTGATTATAAAGTTCTGTGCTTCAGATGTCCTGTTTTGGTCTGTGTACACCTCTGATTGCTTTATAACGAAACTGTCAAATTGCTAAATATAAAGGAAACAAAAAAAATCCAAAAGTCCAATTTTAGAATTTATCTGTGTGTGAGGGCACGTGTCTGAGTGCATACACGTGGAGGCCAGAGTTTGGTTCTTGGGTCTGTCTTAATGATCACTCCCTAGCTTGTTCTGCAGTCTCTCACTGAACCTGGAGCTCATGTACTGGCCGGGCTGGCTAGCTAGCGAGCCCCAGAATCCTCTGTGCTAGGACTGCAGGCATATGCTCGGTACTGGCTTCTTATGTGACGGCTGGGGATCCAACTCAGACTCTCAGGCTTGTGTGGCAAGCACTGTACTGACTGAGTCCCCGCTTTTAACATTTTAAGTTAGGGAAACTTAAGAATGAGTGAGAGGCCTGGGGATGTTAGCTCATTGGCAGAGCACTTACCTAGCATATCCAAGGTTCTGGGTTCAATTCCCAGTTCCACCCCCACCCCCCCATCCCCAAAAATGTAATAATAAAGAATGAGTGAGAATCTCCATTAGTTTGGATTGTGTTCTGTTACTATTCTTCTTGCCTATCAGTGTCAAGATAACTGCTTTGCTTTATATAAAAGTCTGTTTTCTTTAAACGTAAAATTTATGAAAGGCTGGGACAGAGCTCAGAGACAGACTGCCTGCATAGCATCCATAATGCCCCGGGGTCAATACCTAAGTGAAAAGTAAAAAGAAAAGGAGGTTGTTGGGTTTTTTTTTTCTGTCAAAAATAATAGATGAACCAGATAAAATTCATGAACTTTCCATCTCCTGCTTCTGGAGGCAAGTCTCCCCGCCTGCAGTCATTGAGAGGAGATTGAGTCCATGGGCTCAGCCATGCCCCCGCCACCTGCTGTCAGTGGAGGTTTTCAGATGTCCTTTATGTGTGAAGCAGTGAAGCTGCTCACAGCAGTTTTCTAGCCTGCAGCTACATCTGTGTATTTCTGTGGAGGGTTTTGACATCTGTTTCTGGAGCTCGTGTTCAGGAGGAACTCAGGGGTGGCCCTTCAGGTTCCTTGAGGTGTTTTAGAACAGTGGCCAGTATTACTTGTTGGAAGCAGCCCTGGCGAAGTTGAACTGGTGCCGTGGTGTTTGTGCTACTGTGGTGTCTAACTAGAAAACGAAGGGAGTGCTGATAACACTTTCTACTGACTTAGCAGGTCTTCCTCCCTGGCATTCGGCAATGCCCCAGCCTCTTTCTGTTTCTAATTCCTCATGTAATGCACACAGCTTCCTCTTGTTAGCTTCTTTCTGATGTCTTCTGTGAATTGTAAAATAGCACTTACTGTTTCCATTTCCACTTCTCAGATACTGAAAATAAAGCCCATCCCAGTTAAGCATTTGGCCAGGGTTTAGCTCCTGTCAGCCACAGAACCAGACTGGAACACGGGACTCTTCCCTGGCTTCATCTTGTTGCTGAGCTGTGCTTTCTCCCCTGTTCAGATATCCTTAGAGGACAAGAAAGTGTGTTCCAAGCACTGATCACGTCCCCAGTGTGACACACGTCTTCAGTGTGTCAGCGTTAGGATTCAGGTGTGCCCTGTGCAGGTCCAGCCCAGGCGTAAGCACGGTCTGCTTCCTGTCTTGGTCAGATTGCTGCCCCAGAAGCGGGGAACTCACAGGAAGTTATGAGTGCCACTCCTGTAACTGGTACTATGGGTTGATTTCCGTTGGGGGATTTTATGAATGGGCAATGTTCAAGCGCCATATTTTTTTCCTTTATAGTAAGAGATGTAACAAAATCTCTCCCTCGGTGGATTCAGTTAGAGTGTGTTAGTGCTTTGAGTGATTGCTTCCGGAATTGTGCGTAAAAGCAACCCTAATGATTCTTTAAATGAAGCTGTTCCCAACCCGACCACTAGAGCTTTGAAGTTTGTGCACAATTCTCGTTAGTGAATATTTGTAGAACTTGGTGGAGGGCTCTGTAAAGGCCAGAACTTCTGCTTTTAGGTTATCTTCTCAAGATTAAAATAAAGGATGAAGTTTGTGAGGTCAAGTTTCCCCCTACTCTGAGTAACAAAAGTGAACGTTGTGTTTGATCAGCTTTGCTTCGTCTTAGTGAAACCTAAGACGTGTGCTCTGCACACACCAAAAGATTTTATTGTTTTAGTGCTCTGAATATGACTCTGTGCACGCACTCATGCCACGTAAAGATCCGTTCCTGCGCACATGCAGCCCAAGGAGGCAGCCCAGGCCCTCTTGGGCTCAGTGGAAATTGGCAGCCTTCCTCCTGTAAACAACAGCCTGACATCACCCCAGGATGTGATAAGACCCACCTCAGAACCATGGAGGGCCTGGCTCTGGTTCCCTTGTGGCACACTCAAGCAAATGCAGTGCTGAGAAATTGGTTAATGTCAGAAATATTGGGGTAACTCTTTAAGAGTTTTAAAGGTACAGTACTTATCCTTGGATTTTCATGCGCAGTCCAGATAGCAGCCCAGCACAGCAAACTAGACAGTTGTGATGGTTCATGTTAGGAATGTACCAGTGACAGAGACTCAGAGCCAGACCCTTGGTGCCCCCCCTTTCATTCTTTTGTTGTTGTTTTGTTTTCTCAAGACACGATTTCCCTGTGTGGCCCTGACTGTCCTGGAACTCACTCTATAGACCAGGCTGGCTTCGAACTCTGCCTGGGATTAAAGGCGAGCCCCATTACCCACTAGCCGCTTTTGTTCTTTTAACAGGGTCGCCCTTTGCTGCTCCTCATGTTGGAATTGTAGGAGACTGGTAATTATCTCTGGGATCTCTTGCTTTTCACTTACTAAGTAAGTTCTGTAGAGCAGTAAGTGTTGTTACTTCCTCTCCCATTTAAACGTGGGAAGATGATTTATGAGGCTCCCCTGCCCCTGTCAAGACCTCTGTACACTGAAATTGTAGACAGTGAGGAACCTGTAGACAGCGAGCTAGCCCAATCCCTACCTGTCTTCTGAAATACCTAGCAGTTAGTTTGTACTCAGCGGGTGGCTAGAGAGGTTTGTTAACCTGATGGCCCTTTGCTCATTTGCCTCTGAAGGCCGTGAGAAGTTGAGAGGATGAACTTAGTTTCTTGTGTTGGTAACTCAGGAGACAAAAGTAAGATTTGCAGGTGAGCGGTTCCCTTGAGGAGGGACAGTGAGGGTTAAGACTGACCTTGTTTGGGCTGAAGTGCCAGTGCAGTCAGCACAGTGCTTGCTGGCAAGAGGACCCGCGCTCAGGTCCCCCAGAACCCACATTTCTTTCTCTTTCTTTTTTAAAATTAATTAATTAATTTTTATTTATGTGGATGTGTGTCTACACGAGTTTATGCACACCATGTACATGCAGAGGTCAGAGGGTGACGGAGCCCCTGGAACTGCATGTTCAGACAGTTATGAACTGCCTGATGTGGGTGCTGGGAACTGAACTCCCTTTGGCAGAACAGCAAAGGTGTAAAGGCTCTTAGCCATTGCACCGCCTCTCAACCCCCAAGAACCCACATTTAAAAAAAAAAAAAAGACATATGGTGCTTGCAGTCCAGTGTCAGGGAGGTGTGAGGTAGGTGGATCCCTCCTGATGAGCTCCAGGCCATCTCTCCGTTCTAGTGAACGACTCTGGCTCAGACAGACAACTGAAAACAAGACCAGAAGGAGCAAACAGAAGCCATGCTTTGACAGATGTGCACTGACCACAGCAAACTGTGCACAGCTTAGCTTCTCCGCTAGAAGCCAGGACCTCCAGCTTGCTTACCTTGCTTACCTTTAAGGCATATGTTTAGGGAGTATAAATTAATGTTGATTTTCACTTATCCCTAACAAGATGTTTTTAAATCCTATCCATTGAAAATGCAAATATAGGACTCCGTTGTGAGTGCTCTCCTAGTATACACCAGGCCCTGGGTTCCCTCCGCAGTGCCACACAAAACAGGGTATGGTGGCATATGCTTGGAATAACAGCACTGGGGAGGTAGAAGTTCAAGATACAGAGTGAATTTGAGGCCAACCTGGGCTACCAGAGACCCTTTTTAAAAAGAGTGCAAAAATTGTTGCTTTACAAATTACTTTTAAAAATTAACTTTGACACACAGTAGGTACTCAGAATGCATTTAAATAGTTATCATGCTCATAAAATATTAGCAAACTCAGCTAGGATCTATACAACAATTGACAGTGTATTTAAGGAACAAAAGCGCATTTGAAGTAAAAAAAAAATCTTACTGAATAATTTTACCAGAACCAAAAGGACTGTTTATTTTGCATTTTATTTCATTTAACGGGGGTGGGGGGGGTGGAGGGGGGTTGTGTCCTGAAAGGTGAAACTGCCGGTTTTTAAATCCTTTAGCGGGCGGAAAGAATAGAGACGAAGTACTCAGATCTGGCCCAGACAAAGAACACAAGTCAGTGCTCAGCATCGTTCACTTCGTTCTCTGAGTGACAAAGAAAAGGAGCAGGTAACAGCTGCCAGCCAGACTCATTTCTGCAGTGAAAGTCTAACAACGTGGGGCTGCTGCCGCTGCTGTTGCTGCTGTTGCTGTTGCTGCTGCTGCAGGCAGGGCGGTCTTCGAGATGCGGGCGGGGCTGGGCGGAGCGGGGCGCGGTGTGAGGCGGGGCCTGGTTGCTGTGAAGGGCGTGGCCATTCAGCCAGGCGCAGCCGGTCCGGTGGTGCAGTGTGGAAAGCAACCAGCAGTCAGGATCTGCCCCAGCCCGCAAAAACAACAAAGTTTTGTTTTTTGATTTTTTTTTTAAACGAAAAGAAGAAGAAAAAGAGACTCCTAAAGTGTCCCAGAGTACAGCAGCGGGCGTTTTCATCTCCGCATGCGATTGTTATAATTGTAAACAAATAGTAGTTCCGGGCAGAGGCCAAGTCAGCCAACTGCCGTGGAGCCAAATGGTGCTTCCATTGTAATGCATAAAGCAAATGGTCTTGCTGTCTGTTCCACAGTAGAACATAAAGACTTTTAATTTTAATCCCTCATTAAGATATTAGCTTAAAAAAATCAGTTGTTGAAAAAAAGTAACTGTTTTTGAAAGAAGCGTTACAGTTAATACCATGAGATTTGAATGGTTTCGCATTCTTTTTCTCATTAAAAAAAAATAGTCTGTGTGAGTGCCCTGGAGTTCAATGTCTTTCTCTAGTGTACGACTGTGCTCAGTTGTCAAGCCTGACAGCAGGAGCCCTTCTCTGCTGAGCCATCTCCAGCCCTACCGCCGGTACAGCTTTTAATGCTCTCATGAGCTTTCTCCTATCCAACACTTTAGCAACAACCGCCTGGTGAAGTATCACCTTCCTGTGTTAGAAATGAGACCCTGTGGTTTTAGACTCTCCAGCCCATCTAGGGCCACCCTGCTCCTGCTTTCCCTCTGCTATGCCAGGAACCGGCCCTTCGGTGGCCTGGCTTCCTGGTGCTCCCTCCCGGCACAGAACAGTCTGCCTTATAGCCATTTCATGTTGCCTAAGAAAAGTACATGCCTATCAAGTGGCAGCTTCTTGGTGAAACTCTGACCTTAATAATAGATTAAAACTAGGGTCCATGTCACTTCTTAGAGTCAATAGTAGGGACCATTAAAGGTTTTGATGTTTATTTTTAGTGCTAGGGGAGAAGCCAGGACCTGCTGGGTGAGTGCTCTACTACTGAGCTACATTCACTCTGCCCTCCCACTTAAAAAAGTTTTTTTTAACTTTTACTTTCTGTGTATGGGTGTTTTGCCTGCATGTGTGTTTGTGTACCATGTGTATGCTATGTCTGGTACTTGCAAATGCCAGAAGAGGTTGTAGGATCCCATGGAACTGGAGTTATAAACAGTTGTGAGTTGCCATGTGGTTGATGGAATCAAACTCTGATCTTATGCAATATAGTAAGTGTTTTTAACCATTGAACCTACTCTTCAGTCTGTCTTATTTTAAATCGTGTGTGTGTGTGTGTGTGTGTGTGTGTGTGTGTGTACTACAGTTAAATACATCATTCCTTCAGACCAGGCCTATGTGCCCTTTCTTGAAAGGACTCCTTTAGTGGAGGTTGCAGCTTTTGTCCTGGGAGCTAATTTGCCTTGAACTTGCAGCATGCATTCTTGTGAAACATGTGTGCCCTGCTGTGTTCTGGTTGTGAGGAGACCAGATCCAAGGAAAATGGACCTAGGGCTAAGTGTTCCACGTTTTCAAAGCCTCGAGGATACCTAGGAAGAAGCCCTTTCTTGCTTAGTGTGTGGCCTAATTCTGGCTCTTGGGCAGCTGAGGCAGGAGGATCTTGAGTTTGAGGTCAGTTTTGGCTACTGAGTGGGTTCTAGGCTAGTGACTGCTGGAACTGACTGCAGCTGAGCCTAGTCTTGGACTCCTGTGAGTGCTGTGATTCCAGCATGTTCAGCCACCCCTGGCTTTCCACATTAACTGAGAAAACCATGTTGTTGATGCTGGTATCAGAGTCCAGATACTGGCCTTTAACTCCTGGGAAGACATTTTCAAAGAGCTAAGCAGTGACTGCCCTGGTGACCTTCTCTAGATTGTGGCACTGATCGTTTGGGTGGTCTCCAAGGGACACTGCCTTGCTATGGAATAAAGTCAGATATTACAGGCTCCATTGTACAAGAGACACTTGGCCAGTGCCCTCACAGAGCACCATGTGGTCCCTCCCTATGTTTCTTGGTAGACTCTTCCAGAGTGGAACAATCAGCACAGTGTAAAAGTTCCGTCCGCGCAGTCCACTGCATGACACGTTCAGACGGGCACACAGACAAGTGGGCTGCATGCCTCAAAGGCGAGCTGGCATTCAGGGGAACAGATGAAGGAAGCTTGTTACATGCTTAGAGGAAGAAAGATCTCTCCGTAGTTTAGAAACCAGCATTCAGTCTCCTAGCCTCCTGGTTTGGGTTCTGCTCTACTCTGTCTTGGCTTCTGCTCTACATCCCTTCCCTCACATTTCTGCCTCCAGCTCCTGATCAGCAAAAACCACAGCAGAACTCAGTTGTCGTCCAGGGACCCTGCCCTCACCAAGTTCTCCAGGGTTTAAGTACTTGCCAGAGTGCTTGTAGAGGGTTTGCATAAGACACACATACACACACACACACACACACACACACACACACACACACACACACAAAGAAACAAAAACAAAACCCCCAGATATCCTTTGACAACAGTGTCTGCAGTACCTTCTGTTGCCAGGTATCGCACTGGCTTCTGGTCAGCACAGAGGCAGAAACACTATTATAAATGATGTATTTATACATGAATTTTGCTAAAGAGACTTTAAAGTTCCTGTTTCCATTTACCAAATTTGCCCTCAGATGTCCTTTATTTCATTTTAGTAGTAAAGACCAAAAATAGAGTTACAATAAAATACCTTTACAAAGATTTATTTCTAATTTTATGTGTATGGGTATTTTGCTAGCATATATCTGGGTTCCACAAGCATTCAGGGCCAGCAGAGGCAAGAAAAGGGTGCGAGACCCCTTAAGAGCAACAAGTGTTCTCTCCAGCATCCCTCCCCAGTCAGGTACAAGTTACAGATAGCTGTGAGACACCAAGTGGGGTACTAAGACCCAAACTTCCATCCTCTGCAAAAGGAATAAGTGGTTTGAATAAGGATTACCTCCTGGGCTCATATATTTGAATGCTTAGTCACCAAGGAGTAGAATTATTTGAAAGGATTAGAAGGAGTAGGAGCTGTGGCCTTGTTGGAGGAAGTGTGTCTTTCGGGTAGGCTTTGAGGTTTCAAAAAGCCCATGCTGGCCCAGTCTCTCTCAGCATACAGATCAAGTTGTAGCTCTTAGCCACTTCTCCAGCACCACGTCTGCCTACCCGCTGCCATGCTCCTCGCCATGGCGATAATGGACTAAACCTCTGAACCTGTAAGCAAGCACACAATTAAATGCTTTCTGTTTTAAGAGTTGCCTTGGTCATGATGTCTCCTCACAGCAGTAGAGGAGTGACTGACACACACGGTGGTGTCATGGCTACCTCAGTGTGACCAGTAGTCTCTGAATCTCATCTCCAGGGTCGAATATCAGATAGCCTGCATATCAGATAGTTATGTTATAGTTCACGACCGTAACAAAATTACAGTTATGAAGCAGCAATGAAATAATTTTATGGTTTGGGGTCACCACGTTATGAGGAACTGTATTAAAGGGTCGCAGAGTTAGGAAGGCTGAGAATCACTGGGGTAGGGAGATGTGAAGGTTATATAGAACCTTGGTAACATCTTTGTACAATATGGCTATTAAGTGGGTAGGTTTCCCTGGGTGAGGGCTGGTGACTGGGAGGAAAATCCCCTACACCTTTGTCACAGTAACCTGGCAGGTTCTAGTGCCTGTCAGATGTTTGAAGAGATTTGTGGAAAATAATGCATTTTGCATTGAGGCATGTATATACACACAAGTTTGACTGAAAAGAAAAAAGTGTGCAAATCAATACTCACCCTGCTGCCTTCTCAGCATTGTGGTCTTCTTTCTTACTTCTCCAAGGTGGTTCATTGAAAATAACGCTGATCGTAACCTACATTGCTGACTCCATAACTCATTCATGGTCTGTAGTTGGAAGAATTCTGTGCTAGACTATACAGTCGAAGGGAAGCTCATGTTCTGCAGTGCCCTGTTGTGGGCATTTATGAGAGGAAGAAATCACCGTTCTGTAAAGACGCCAGCCTGTCAGAGAGTCACGGTGACAGGATTGCGTGTCCTCTCCAGTTTCTGTAGTGGATATGCTGGCAGCTTCCCTACTGAGGGATATTCTGGGGCGACCCTCCAAACTTCCTTTGCTTAGATTCTGTTTTTACGTTGATAAGTGTTTTGTCTGCATGTATGTATGTATGTATGTGTGTATACCGCGTGGGTACCAGATGCCCTTGGAGGAGGCCAAAAGAGAGCATCTGATCCCCTGGAACTGGCGTTACAGACACATGCGAGTTACCATGTGGGTACTGGGAACCAAGTCCCAGCCCTCTAAGAGCAACAAGTGTTCTCTCCAGCATCCCTCCCCAGTCAGGTACAAGTGTCCTGTGCTGCCAGTGTCCCTCTCTGGCTTTTGTGTTCACCTCTTCCTGAGAAGCGGAGATGCTGTGCGCCTTTCCCCAGCCTGCCTTCTGGTCTCCTTCAGCATCAGCACAGCTTCCTTGAAATGGCAGCAGGAATGACAGTGAGCCTCCCTGGTCTCAGCTGTGTGATGATGGTCTCAGCATCATCTCAGAAGATGGCTGCTCTCTAGTGCTTTAATCTGCTGTGGAAGCATCGGGATCCATAACCTCCATTCTCAGCTGCCCTGACAGATTGCAATGGAAGCTTGGCAGTCATGACTGGGGAACAAGTAGGAAGCAGGGAGGAGAGGAGAGGCAGTTTCTGGCTGCTCGCAGTCAGAGCCTGTGGCTCTAACTGAAAGACCGAGACTGTCTGGATGACAGAGTTAGGAAGAGGGAAAGGTTTCTCCATTAAAACATAGCAATTATTGATTAGAACAGGAAAGATTTATAAATGTGACTATTTCTGATTAATTCTTATTCTTTGAAAGACTGATTGGGGAAAGTATTTAGAACCCATATAATAAGCAGCTTGTATTCTGAATATTCAATTAACTGCTGATGGGAGTGTCTTCACCATATGTGGATAAAGGTTGACAGTGTCTAGGAAGCAGGAAGGAGAGGGATGCATGTCACCACAGTTCCTCTCCCGGGTATGATCCTTCAGGTACAGTTTCTCCTGCCCTCTAATCTCACTTCACATTTAAAATATATCATCAAGGACCTCAAAGAATTTATGTTAACATGAATCATATGTTACCTACCATTTTAGCAAATAAAAAAGTCAAATGTTTTCCATGAAAAAATTTTGGGCCTAGTGATGTAACTTAGCGAAGATGCTTGCCCAGCATGCTCAGGGACCTGAACTCAGTGTCTGTCATGGAAAAGCCAACCAGAAACCACCCCAGGAAGATGAGTTGTTGACACGAATGCTTTGTTTTGTTTGGGACTAGGGTCCAGCCCAGGGCTGAGCAGGTGTGGGTACTCCTCCACCTCCAGGCCTCATCTCCATCCCAGATGACATGGGTGGTTGTTGCTGTTTTTGTTTTGTTTTTATAAACTTCCCAAGACAAAAATACTAACAGAATCCTTTTTATTAGTGGTATTTTAAAGACAGGATCTCACTATGTAGCCTTGGCTAGCCTGGTACTTCCTATGTAGACCAGTCTGGTCTTGGACTCACAGAGTCCTTTGCCTCTGAGTGCTGGAATTAAAAGATGCATGCCACCTTTCTCATGAGAATCTTGTTGTTTTACTACGGCAAATCTGATTGACGTCTGTCTTCATAGAAGACAGCTAGATAACCATATCTCCTTTTCTGTTTAGGCAGATATGTGTTCTTTGGGTTGAAGTATATAATGAGAACATAGTTTCCCATAGATACGTAGTTGGGAAAAGGCAGAGCATTTAAATAACCTTTTCAGATAATTATGGATGTTCTTTTATACCCAATTAAAACTTGAAAGGTTGGTGCAGTGTCGTACCTAAAACCGGTCTCTGAACTCTTAATTATTTGTTAGAGTAAATGTGGCTTACCTTGGCTACTGAATAAGCTTTTACTTGTACCTGATTAGGGCGTATCACCCATTGATTATTTAGAAAATACGGGTTTACTTGGCTATGCATAACTTTTCATAGCTGACGGTTTTCGTTGTATGACATTAACATCTCTCACTGACTTCAGCAGGACCACACTAAGTGCTGGGAAGGAGTCATGCTCAGGGTGGCAGATACAGGCTGTCCCGAACTCTCCTTTCACTCGCAGGCCTGAGTTTTATTGCTGCCACCCAAACCATCTGCCTGTCCTTTCAAATCTGAATACTCACAGTGTGTATGACTGTCATACCATGTATGACATGGCCCATGCTCGATAAAAAGCAGCCCCATCTGCTCCTAGGCCGACAAGGGCAGGGGCCTTTCTCAGATGCCCTGCAGACCTTAGCCAGCTCACGTGCATGTGTGTTCTCCTGTTTCTCACACAGAGGAGCTAGGGCTGTGTTCAAAGGAGAGGATTAATAAGACTAAGACTGCTCATTACCTGGGTATTTAAAGTGACTCTGATTTGGATGTGAGAGACATGCCATCATGGTTCTTCCTAACTTTACTTATGTGAAGGACCCGGCTTTTTTACCTATTCAAAATTCTAACTGTGAAAGAGTAATACATCAGAAATGTGGCAGTGATCTTGACTGTGCGTCCCTTGAAAGAGTCTAGGGAGCCACCAGGGTCCTATATCCCTACCACCGCACAACTTTTGTGCCTGGGGTGGGGTGTGTAAGGTTGAATACATGGCTGGATGGTGCTTGTTAGGGTAATAGTGATGTTGTGTGTTTTCCTGTGAAAGAAACATTTAATAGGCAAACTATGAAAACTTTAAATATATTTTAATTTCCTTGCTCTATGTAGGAGATTCTTGGCAGTTTGGTGAACACTCCCATACAAATCAAACCAGCAGTCTCTAGGACACCACTCACCACACCACAAACCAGCGTCCTTGCCTAACCTGCAGCTACACTGGGATCATTGTTTTAGTACATACACTCTTGCACCCAAACCATGCTATGAGCCAGACAGTGCCAAGGAACAAGAGGACATTGTTTTCTTTTCTTTTCTTTTCTTTTCTTTTCTTTTCTTTTCTTTTCTTTTCTTTTCTTTCCTTCTTTCCTTCCTTCCTTCCTTCCTTCTTTCCTTCCTTCCTTCCTTCCTTCCTTCCTTCCTTCCTTCCTTCCCCCCCTCTCTCTTCCTTCTTTCTTTCTGTTCCTTTTTCCTCTCTGTCCTTCCTTTTTTCTTTCTTCCTTTCTCTCTTTCTTTTTGTTTGGTTTTTCAAGACAGGGTTTCTCTATGTAGCCCTGAATGTTCTGGGATTTGTTTCTGGCTGGCCTTGAACTCACAGAGATCTGCCTGCCTCTGCCTCCCAAGTGCTGAGAAGAAAGGCAAGTACCACCATAGTCCACTAAGAAGATATTCTTGTTGGGAGCTCAGGAGAATGGGAAGTTCATGCTTTCCTCCACAGGTGAGCTCCACCATGGTCCATCCCTCTTAGCAGTGGAGAGATGGAGAATAAACCCCCTTTGCTTACGTACCTGGGAACACACTGAAGGCCGTGCTTGGCAGCATAGAAATCACACTTCCATGTAGTCAGTCTTTGTGGGCTGTTTTTTTGACTTTATTTTATCGCACAGTCAGGACTCATGGCAGTCCTCCTGCCTCAGCCTCCTAAGTGCTGGTATTGCAGATATAAACCTCCATACTCGTCTCTGTTTTGTTTTAAAACTAAGAATTACTTTGAGTACGCTATTTCAGACCCAGCATCCACACAAAGACCAGTCATGGCGGTGCATATTTGAAATACTTGAAATTCTAGCCTCAGGGAAGCAGAGACAGGAGGATTCCTGGGTTTATTATCTAGCCATTCTAGCCAAATTAATGAGCGCCAGATTTAGTGAGAGGCCCTGTCTCAAAAAATAAGGCGGAGAGTGCTTAACTTGATGAGGACACCCGCCATCCACCCTGACCTCCACATACCATGCACGCGTGAGCGGGATGCCCGTGAATACATGAGCAGCACTGAGGCTGGCACGGGCCCTTTATTACACAGCCAGGACCCAGAGTCAGTGAGCCCTGGTCTGATCAACCCCAGCCACGATATTATTTGTAAGCATATGGTCTGAGTGTTTCGCAAGTTAAATATAACAAATCTAAATGAATCTGCTAATTGTGCTTTTCCTAATGCTTTTCAAATAGGGCAGTCTCTAATTATAAGCAACCCCTCCCTGCAAATGGCTGCAGCTCTTGCCCCAGTTTCCCCTTCTAACCAGGCCCTGGGGCTGCAGCTGCAGAAGTCATTGTGGTGCTCACGGAGGAGAATCGGTTGGTGTGGAGGAAGGGAGGCTGCTTTGGGGAAGCAGTTACCAGGGGAGTGGACCCAGGGGCCAGCTGGACTGAGGGTTCTAACAGTTCATTCCTGTGTTCTTGCCCAGTGCTAGCGTGGCTTTGTTTTCCTAGTTTACCCTTGTGCGCTGCAAACCCAGTGACAAGTTTGGAATGATGTGAGCCTTTGCATTTGTTGTGGTTGTTTGTTCTTATTTTTACCTTTTGAGGCAAGATCTTGCTATGTTGCCCAGGTTGGCCTCTAACTTGTCCAAGCAAGTCCTACTGCTTCAGCTTCCCCGGAGCTGTGTCCATCCTAACACAAGTGTTTAGCACATAGCAAAGAGGTTATATCTTAGGAGACAGGAAGTTGGGATACACTACTTCCCAGCCATAGCAAAGTTAAGTAGTTATATCTTAGGAGACAGGAAGTTGGGATACACCACTTCCCAGCCCTGTAACTTTCAGGCGGGTTGCTTCATCGTCAAAATTAAGTCTCTTTTACCTTCTATGAATAGAAATTTTTATACCTACCTCCCAGACTTACCATTGAGCTTATATCACCCCATATCTAGGACATGGTGAACTCAGTACATGATAACTCTTGGGAGACTTCAAACCAAAAGAAAGCTTATTAATGATCTAGGAGGATAAATTATTCTTAGACAGTGCTTTGTTCCAAGGATCTCGTGGAGTCTGTTCCCTGGAGCTCCTGGCGTGGAGAAGGCAGTAGATGCTAGGGGAAAGGACAGGGGGCGCTCAGGAGATCTAGACAGCATATGGAACTGGGAAGGCGGGAGACGAGGCTTCTAAAGGTGGGAGGAGATGTGTTGCCTACACTGAACTCTATGCTCACTGCTGCCGAGCCAGGAACTACTACTATTAATGAGTACTGTATCTGCGCATTGACTGCACATCTAATCAACCAGAGAAATTAAACCACCATGTTTGGGCCCTTCTAATCCATCAGTCTAGATCATTTTCTCCTCCTGGTCCTCCTCCTCTCCCAAAGGGCCTCCCTCTCATAGCATAGACTAGCCTTGATCTTAATGTGCAGCCAAACTGGCCTTAAACTTGGTCCTCCTGCCTCCATTTCCCAAGTGACAGCTAACAGTCTGGGCTGGGAAGCTTCTGAAATGCACGGGTTAGAGTAAGGACATTTGTAAAGGACACCTAGAACTTGTCCATTTTGGCTTCTATACCAAAGACTGCCCCCCGCCCACCTCACATGCGTGTGGTCCACCTTTATCGTGTCTCTGAGGGATGTAGAGGAGATGCTGTTGTTAAAGCCTTTAAGGTGAAAAACTTTCTTCACAAGTGGCTACAAGGTGTCCCAGGTACCATGGGGCATGCACGCCAGGTAGAGGTAGACATTAGAAGGCCAGTGCAGAGCATGCAGTCAGTGCCAGCAGGAAGTCCTTCTGAAGCATACCTGTTGGACTGGATTTTAAGAAGGTACTTTCTTAGTGTGTATGGCTATCATTTCAGCACCAGAGAGCCCAAGGCAGGAGGTCAGCCTGGGCTACATTACAAGACCTTGTCTTGAAACACAAAAGCAAACAGAGGGCCCAGAGGTGGTGGTGGTGGTGGTGTGTGTGTGTATGTGTGTATGCCTTTAACTTTGGCATTTGAAGTCAGAGATAAGTGGATCTCTGTGAGTTCAAGGCCAGCTTGGTCTCTATCGTGAGTTCAAGACTACCTGGGACTAAGTGGGATGATGTCTCAAAATAAACAAATAGCATCTAGGGTTATAGGTAGGAGAAGGGGGAGGCCTTTCAGAGTGGAGAGATGTGGTAGAGGAAGCCTGGAGATGGTGCATCTCAAGGCAGCGTAAGCGGTTGGTTCTGGGTGGTGTTAAGGACAGAAATTCTAAATGTAAAGGGGGTTAACAAAAAGTAGGTGGGCCAGGTAAAGAGAGACTTCAGGTTTATGGTAAGGAATTTGACAAGCTGGTGCAAGTGCAGAACGGGAGATGTCTTTCTGTAGACAAAGGACCAGAAGCAAGCAGGCTTCCATGGCCCTATCCTTCCTGAAGAGAAAAGGTTACGTGACAGTGGAGTAGGAGTATCTGTGTGAGCCAGGGTACATGTGAGCCATGGACAGGGCTGTGGAGGTGGGACCGACGGATGGACGGAGTGAGAGCTGAGGATGGGGCTGTGGAGGTGGGATGGACGGATGGACGGAGTGAGAGCCGAGGAAAAGGGCTGTGGAGGTGGGATTGGATGGTGTGTGTGAACCAAGGACAATGGCAGTTGGGGTGATGTGCATGTAACATGTGCATAGGACAGAAAGCTCTCATTGTTCTATTCTATCCACCCGTGCATAGTGTGCAAGATCTAGGCTGGCCAGATTTAATGTCTATTTGGGGTGGGGGAGAAGAGAGATATGCAAAGGTACAGAAAATATAATTTTTTTGAAAACTATTATTTGGACCTAGACAATTGAAAAGACCATTCAAGATTAGGTGTGGCCACTGCAGTGCACTTGTAACTGCTGGTTCCTACTAGATTGTTTCTAGACAACTCTGGAAGATTGTCTGACTTCTCTAAATCTTTCTCCCATTGTCAGATGTTCTTTATGTGATGGCCTAGATGGACAGAACCCTCGGGAGACTATGGACAGTTCCATGTAGGAGCACAGAGAGCTTTATTTACGATAGGAAGAGTTTTGTCGTGAGCCCGTTGCATGCAGCACCCAGCGGCATGCTTGGCATCTCTCAAACAGCAGGAAGGAGTGTGGGTGTGCACCGCCTGCCTGCCCCAGCCCAGGCATGGGAAGGTAGTGATGTATGTGACTCCCATTCGGTGCAGAGGCTAAGAATGAGAGGAGCTGGTCGTGCTGCCCTAGAAGGGACACTGACTAGGCAGAACCATCCAGTAGACTCCGTAATGGGTGAGATTGAGGACAGCGGCTTTCCCTAGGAAGAGTCCGTACAGTGACAGTAAAGACAGTAGACCATCAGAAAAGGTGCTCAGTCAACCGTTTAATCCCCGTGTCTTTGCAATTTGCCTCATTTCATATGTGTTCTTTTATGTAGGTATGAATAATACTCAATATGATTCTGTATCCCAGAGTGTGCACTTGAAATTATAATAATAATTTTATTGTACTTCAAGATCATTTTTATAATAGAATTTACTGTTATAATTCCATTGTGCTTATAACTCAGAGTCAATCAAGCCATCCCTAATGTTAAGTATTATTCTTATGTTTAGATCCTAATCATGGCCATATATGTCTTCTATGTATTCCTTCTAGCTTTTATTCAGTTATTTCCCTAGAATCGATTCATACAAGTGTTTTTATTGTGTCCAAAGGTATAATAATAATATTTTTATGTTGCTTGTCACAGTTTTTTTTTCTGAAAATAAATCCTGTATCTGCTCAGTACTTAGGTAATCCACCCAGAAACTATGATGTTTTCTTATTTTACCACAATTTTGATGCTAATTTTTAAATCTCAAATTGACAAAGTATTATTCCTTCAATTTAACTTTGTTCTTTCTTTCAAGACTAGGGATTGAATGTAGGGCCTCATGTATGTGAGGCAAGTACTCTGTTGCTGAGCTAAAGCCCCAGTCCTTAAATTTATCATCTTAAAAATATATCTTCATTTATAACTTAAACTAAAAATCACTTCATTAACTTGTAAGTAAGTGAGCCACAGCCTTTATTATGTTTCTAAAACCGTGGATATTATCTTCTCTGTTTGATGTTTCCAGGTTTGTATCACTCTTATTAAAGCTTTAAATCTGTGAAACTGCAAATTTTCTTTCCTTCATAATATGATATTCATATTTACATATTTAACATGTTCTGAAATTTCTGAAGTTTGACATGGTGGCAGCTTATGCTTGTAATTCCAGCACTTGGGAGGTTGAAGCAGGGTTGCTGTGAATTCAAAGTCAGGTTGGTCTACAGAGTGAGGCCTTGTGTCTAGGAAAGAAGGAAGGGAAGGAGGGAGGAAGGGAGGAAAGATGGATGGGAAGATGATGGAAGGACGGACCAGCCTGACTTTATTTCAGCTGATATATACAGATCTAACAAATGAAAGTACAGTGTTTCCCATAAGCTCTGAGTTAGCTTGCTCTCAGGCAGATCTTTTTCCAAGAACTTGTTTTCTATATATTGGACGCATAGCTTTGTAAGCCTGAACTAAGCTTTGTATCTGCCCACACTCTGTCTCTCAAGCCCGTCCAGCTATTCCTCACTCCCAGGCTCATTTCCCCAACGCACTGCCTGTCGGCAGCCTTAGCTGACTCTCCATTTCTACGTGAATTAAGTATACACTTTTCACCTCGATGTTCAGGATGCCAATAAAGCATCCATGTGCCATGCAGCTCCTTCCTCACCCAGATTTACCTAGTTAAAACCTCATTCCCTTTTAAAGCTAGCCATTTGGAGCTCTGTGAGTGAGGGCCGCAGCTCAGTGCCCTAGAGACACTCTTATACGCTGGCTTTGCCCCAGGCCTCTCTGTGGGTGGGCTTCCGTCCTGGAGAAGGGCCCTTATGCCTCATGAGAATGGCTGCAGTTGTGCATACAGCAATCACAGGCACAGGGTAAATGCTGAGTAAATGTCAGTGAGGTAGAGTAATGGCAATGTCACAGGCTTTGTGCTCCACAGATGGAAGCTCAAGCCACAGTTCTGTCCCTCCACAAAGTTGCTGGATTCCCCAGTCCTGATTTACAAATAGGCCTGAAAATAGGTCTGCTTTATTCACTATAGACATAAAATGTTAGCACATTGCTGTATAGTGTAACACAGATAATAAAAACCCAGAGACAGATATTGGGGTTCAACCTGAAAATCAGAAAAGCAAAGCAGCCACCATACCCCAGCACTTGGGAGGCAGAGGCAGGTGGATCTCTGTGAACTGAAGGCTGACCTGGTCTACAGAGTGAGTTCCAAGACAGACTCCAAAGCTACACAGAGAAACTCTGTCTTGAAAAACCAAAAAAGGAAGAAAAAAAGAAAAGAGAGAGAAGCAAAACAGCAGCCGCCACTGGCTCTTCACCTCAGACTGCAAATGTGTGATCCCGTCTCCACTAGTCCTCAGAGTGAGACTGAGACTTGTTTCCTCCCATCTTACATTTCTCTCTAGTCCTGGGATCAGAGGCGTCCTCTACCGCCACCAGGCCTGTTTGGCTGACTAGTGTGGCTGCTGGGATTAAAGGTGTGCCACCGTCGCCTGACCTGTACGGGTGACTAGTGTGGTGCTTTGCACTGATCTTCAGGCAAGCTTTATTTGTTAAAACACAAATAATATACCACTCTAGTATAGTGGGCACAAAGTGATAGCAGATGTTTAATATATATACGGCACTGTCCTAAACCCCTGTGTTTTAGCTATGCAGCCTCTAATATTATTTCCCAGAGGAAAAACTAAGACACAGGGAAGCTAAGTGGCTTCTCGAGGTCACACAGCTAGAGGCTGAGGATTTGGGACTCAGTCTTCAGACTCCGGAGCCCCCTCTTACTGCCTACCATGCGATTTCTCACTATTGCATCGTATTATTGAGTTGCTAGCACTTCTGTTTTATTATTTCATTCCCCTCACCACCTGCCCTGGCAGCGCTGTCTCACTGAGGGCTGTGAAGAGTTCATCTTCCTCCGGCTCCTAGGAAGTACTTCCTGCATAGAAGACATTCAGCAAATATGTGTTCGGTTGAGGATAACGACCCTGCCCACTTCTGACAGCTGGCCACATGAATCCGCGGGTGCTTTCCCTGCTGGGCAGCTGCCCTCCGGCAGACCATCGCTGGCCTCATTTTGGACTTCTTTAATTTGCCCACTTAGCTGCTTTCAGGAACCTCGTCCTACAGAGAAATCTTCGTGTTTGAGGAGACATGGGACTTGGTCGGGACTTGGGAAGTATGAGGTACCTGGAGCGCTCTGATGGGGCGAGGCTGAGGGAGAGCTGCCCTTCATCCCTGGTGCCCTTACCTGTGACTGAGCTGGGAGGAAGCCTCACTCCCAGTGCCGTGGACATCCTCATGTGAGGGACTTGATGCTGCTTGGCTGGCTGTTCCCAGGGGTCCCTTCTGCTCTGGCGCGTCACGGGAAAGAAAGAATGCTGTCACACCCTCCTGTCAGGTTGCCACACTGGCTCTTGGGGATTTGGCAGTCTCCTCTCAAAGCCCCTTTATATTAGCAGTCTTCAAAGGGAAAAAATGAGGTCTGCAGTCATCCTACGTCACTCACAGTCTAAAAACCGAGAGGTTTGATCAGAATCCTCCTTCCTGAGTAATCTGAATTCCTGTATTATAGTAATCATTGTTTTGCTTTGATATTAACATTTTGAGTATTGTTTTTTACAACACTTTTTTATTACCACATAGTATATGCTCATTACAGGTAGTGGTTTGAATGGCAATGACCCCTATAGGCTCATATGTTTGAATGCGTGGTCCCCAGTTAGTGGAACTGTTTGGGAGGGATTAGGAGGTGTGGCCTTATTGGAGGAAGTATCACTGAGGGTGAGCTTTGAGGTTTCAAAAGCTCATGCCAGGCCCAGTCTCTCTCTCTCTCTCTCTCTCTCTCTCTCTCTCTCTCTCTGTGTGTGTGTGTGTGCGTGCGCGCGCGCGCGCGCGCGCGCGCGCGCATGCCTGTGTATGCGTGTATCAGGATCTAAGCTCTTAGTTACCGTTCCAGCACTACGCCTATCTTTTTCCTGCCGTGATGACCACGGACTAACCCCCTAAAACTGTGAGCAAGCCCCCAGATAAATGGTTCATTTTTTAGGAGTTGCCATTGTCATGGTGGCCCACAGCAATTAGAACAGTAACTAAAACATTATAGGAAGCTAAAAGTACAGAAAGGAGTTTGTTAAAAAATAAAACTAGCTGGGTGGTGGTGGTGCACACCTTTAATCCCAGCACTCAGGAGGCAGAGGCAGGCGGATCTCTATGAGTTTGAGGCCAGCCTGGTATACAGAGCGAGTTCCAGGACAGCAAAGCCTACACAGAGAAATCCTGTCTTGAAAAACCAAAATAAATAAATAAAGTAAATAAAATAAGTAAAAACTAGGCTTTATTTTGTTACTTAGTGATA